>NC_056748.1:254306748-254484248 GCF_019279795.1 Protopterus annectens | reverse complement strand
TGTGTGCATATGTGTCCGTATGTGTGCGTATGTGTGTGTTTGTGTGTGTGTGTGTGTGTGTGTGTGTGTGTGTGTGTGTGTGTGTGTGTGTCTGTGTGTCTGTGTGTGTGTATGTGTGTGTCTGTGTGTGTGTATGTGTGAGAGAGTGAAATGCCCTAGTTAGTTAGCAGGTGTAATTTATTTTCAAGTGCATTTTCAAGGAATTGTGAGCCTCAAGAGAATAGAAGTTTACTGCTGCTCATGCTAAGTCTGCTTAAAATGTGCAACTGTTTTGTTTAGCAAATGGTATCACTATTGTGGTATAGAATTTTAAAGCAGTGTTAGTAACACATCAGGTAGCATACTTGCATCTTGATGCAGAGAGCTGTAGGTTCAACTCCCACAGCATGTAGATTTGTATTTTAAGGGGGTGGGGTGCTGCAGTCCTGAGTATGGCCACCTTTGGATGAGATGCCTAGTAACTACAAACCTGTTTTTCAGCTTGCCACCCATTCCCTATTGCAATATACCAGCTTACCATTTTTTTTAATATAGCATAGCCAATTTATTATTTTAGTGCTTCGGGCATTGAATTTGTAGATGAAACGCTGAAATATAAAGTTGTTTTCTAGCAACAACCTCTTCATTAGTTTCAGATCTCTTTAATGTGGAATTATTCAGATGACTTTTACTTCTGTAGAGATTGTGCATATTGACTGATATTAGATTATAACAACAGAAGTTTGACTGACCTTTTATGGTTGAAATGTTCTGAATTGCGCAGTTTGTCATTATTGGTTCATATGTTTTGTTTCATTGTTTACTGGAAAAATGTTCAAAACTATAAATTTAAAGCACACTCTAACAAATGGTTCTGTATTATACAAGGGATATAATTCAATTATTATATATTATAACTAATACAGTCAGGAAGGTGAATCAAAGAACTTTTGCATGGTCCTAAAAATGTGTGCAAGGGCCTATGATTTGAAAACAGCCCAAAGGTAAACTTAACCTGCCACTGGCCAGATGCATTTTCTTTGAATGAGGGTTTCGGTGCTGTTTCAGTAAATGTGAGTTTCAAAGGTAAAGACGTTTTAATGCTAAGTCTGTTTTCATTGTAAGACTATTGCTTTGCTTAGCAATTGTCTATCAGTGTTTGTGATATAAAATTTGAAATAAAAGTTGCAAATTAAATGCAAATATCTGTAATCATTGTAGAAGTAAAGTATAAAACAGTACACATACAGAGATTTGAACAGTGTTTATGGCAACTGGGGAGAAATTGTCAAGTAATGGGATACAGGAATGGCTGCATGGGGGGAGGGATGTATGCGGGGGGCCTCTGGGTTTGCACCCTCCTGCAAAAAATCCTGCTAGCTCCCCTGTCAGTAGACTCCAAAGAACTTGAACTTAAATCACCAACAGGGGACTGTAAACCTTGCTCTTTCATTGTACACTAGAATTGCTTAATTAGTAGATTTAATTATTCAAGAGGTTATTGATCACAAGCGATATAGATTGTTGTGTGTGTGTTAAGCAAGCAGTTATCACCAGTTTATTTGGTATCCCTATGGTCCATAAGGATGCACTTAACCATACTTTTTGGCTCATAGTGGCGGCCAGTGGTTCAAAAACCCATCTACTAGCAATTTATGTTGACAAAATGGCTAAACAGTTTAGGGCCCAATACCCATATATTCTTAGTGACTCATGGGATTTTTTTGGGAAATTAAAGTTAGATTATTTTCATAAAATGAAAGAGACCAGCTAATATGACCTGAGTAATAAAAAACATTTAATATACTGTAAGTGCTTTCATGTCTAAAAGGTGCTTCATCAGACCATTACAGACAACTATTAACCAACATATTTAAATATTCAATGATGTAAAGCATGTGATGTAAAAATAGGTCTTGAAAGTACAGTTTCATTTAAATCTCAGCTTCTAATGGCCTCTAGTTTCAAAATCCATTTAAGTTCCATGTATTCAGTTTTATTAGAAACATCACCGCCTCTCAAATTTATATCCAGAAACTGTAGAACAAAACACATAAAAGAATCACATTTATCCTCAGTACACATGTGCTTAGCTAATGCATTAGATGCCTTCTTTTTCTTTATATATAAATGTTCTAAAATACATTCTTTAAGAGAACGTTTAGTCTTGCTAACATAAAAACAAGAACAGCATGTGCATTGAGCTAAGTACACTAAAGCTGTGCTACTGCAATCAGCATAAAAATTGAAATTATATGACTTCCCAGTATCAGGATGTATAACAATAGATGTAGATAAAATGTATTTACAGGCACTGCATGAACAACATGGAAAAGTACCTATCCTGTCAGAGGAAGGGCGTGGTAGTGAATTATAGCTATAGCACAACTGACTTTTAAGAGATAAGACATTCTTAAATGAAAACCTGGGTAGATTGCTAATTTATTTTTCAGACTCTTATCAACTATAAAAATAGACAAATTCTTCTTAATAACATCACAAACTAGAGTAATATTACTAAACTATGTCAGAACAACCCTAGATCTATCTATATCTATATTATGCCTATGTTTAGTCAGAGTATCAAAGTTTGATAAATACGGCTTTGCATAAGTATGTCTGTGTTACAGGATATCATCAGTCACATTATGATTCTCATTGACAGAGTAACCCCTATCTAAAAAACATAAAAGAATCACATTTATCCTCAGTACATATGTGCTTAGCTAGTGCATTAGATGGCTTCCTTTTCTTTATATCATATACATGTTCTAAAATATGTTCTTTAAGAGGATGATTAGTCTTGCCAACATAAAAACAAGAACAGCATGTGCACTGAGCTAAGTGCAATATACTTGTGGTCTTCCCAGTATCAGGATGTATAAAAATAGATTTAGATAAAATGTATTTACAAGCACTGCATGACATACACAGAAAAGTACCTATGTTGTCAGAGAACATAACTCACTACCATGCCCTTCTTTATATATGCTGAGGGTAAATGTGATTCTTTTATGTTTTTTGTTCGACAGTTGCTGGATGTCAGCTTGAGAGGGGTGACATTTCTAATAAAACTGAATGTATAAAACTTAAATGGATTTTGAAACTACAGGCCATTAGAGGCTGAGGTTTAAATGAAACTGTACATCTAAGATCTATTCTTAAATCACATGATTTACATGATTAAGTATGTAAATATACTAGTTAATTGTTATCTGTAATGGTCTGATGAAGTGCCTTTGGGTGTGAAAGTGCTTACTGTATATTAAATATGTTTTTTTTTTTTTTATTCTGGTTGTGTTAGCTGGTCTCTTTCATTTTATTTTATTGTGTTATTGATGTGACCTGCTTTTTCCCTCTGGGATATTATATTTATACATTATATTATGTGTATCCTGAATGGTATTTAGTGACAATTCATGTTGCTGGTTTGTTTTCCTGTATACCACATGAAGAAGGTCTTGTTAGGTTCAATGAAATACTTTGTGGTTGTGTGAGCTTGCCTAACAAGAAAATTAATATTATTAACTCCTTTATGAAGATTATTTTAATGAATAATTTTATACTTTTTGAGGGGGGATATTTCAAGCAGAAGGATTGGAAAAAGAGAAATAATGTTATACACCTACAAAACTACAAGCAATTAAGCAACCAAGCAAAACATGATAAATAATAATAAGAAGCAATATTTCTCTCAACAATTATCAGTACACAAAAATAACCCAAAGAAATTCTAGCATACCATCTCTTCACTTCTTACTCCAGGATCCAAACAAAACCCATCCCCAGCCACACACAAATCACCATCCAAAATAGCAGACATGTTTAATATTCATTTCATAGAAAGTATTGCTAAATTAGTCACTGATTCTAAAAAGACCTTTGATCCTAACAACAAAAACAACCTCAGCCCATCTTTTACTATAACCCTCCCCACATCTTCTCCCCCATCCCCTCTAGATACTTCAACAGCCTTGAAATTTCCTCTCCTCTCACTGCAACCCATAGCCATAAGCTATATACATAAACTACTACTCAAACTAAAACCGTGTTCTCTTTCTGCTGACAGTCTCTCATCTGAATACTTGAAACTCACTGCTGGTACTATTGTATACCCGGTTATCACACTCATAAATAGATCCATAAAATAATCTTATGTCCCCTCCCTCTGGAAAAGATCTATCATAAAGCCTTTACATGAAGGAGGGAACTGTAGTGATGTAACAAATTTCTGTCCCATTGCCATCCTATCTCCCCTATCCAAATTATTAGGAAAATGTGTACACAAATGGCTTCTGAACCACCTTATTCGTAACAAATTGCTGACACCTATCCAGCATGGCTTCAGACCAAGACAGAGTATAACAACTGCACTTATCTCCTTTACAGACACAGTCAATAAGGCAAGAGAGTCTGGACAGTTAACCTCTCTAATACTTCTTGACCTTTCTAAGGCCTTTGGATGCAGTCTCTAATGCTAAACCCTTGCAAAAACATTCTTCTCTTGATTTATGTTTATCCTGTCAACAGTGGTCACCAGCTATTTGTCCAGGAGACAACAATGTGTAAAATGGAAAAGCTGTCTCTCCCAGTATCTACCCAACAACACAGGAGTCCCACAAGGGTCAATATTAGGGCCCCTACTTTTCAACACCTTTATAAATAGCCTTAACTCTGCCTTCCACCAAAGTTCCTTAATTCAATACACTAATGATTCTACACTTTTCACAGCCTCATCTAACTTAGCGCAACTCAGACAAAAAACCCAGAAAGCCTTCCTTTCCATAGAATTGTGGCTCAATAGCACACAATTACTGCTGAATCTAAATAAAACTAAACTGCTCCTTTCTCCTTTTCACACCTAAGACAAAAACATCAGATTTTAAGATATACTCATTGAATAACACATAAATTGAATTAGTTACACATGCCAAACTATTAGATAACAAACTTACCTTTGATCTACACATAAAAAATGCAATCATGAAAACACACTGTAAATTAGGAATGCACCATAGGCATAAAAACTTCATGGACATAGCCACAAAAACTACACTTGCCATAACTTACCTACTTCCCACTCTACTGTATAGCATCCCATTCTGACAAACCTTCCAATTACACAAAAAATGAACTGGAATCCTGTTACAACAAAATTGCCAAATTTGCTACCAGGGCTCCTTGTTACAAACATTACTGTACCATTCTTAATACACTTAACTGGCTTGAATTCTCTCACCATCTCAACTATCTCCAGCTTTCAACAGTCCACAAAATCATTTACCAATCTGAAAAATGTCCTGCTCTAAACCCAGTTCTACAAATCGACATACCTAATAGGGCACTGCGATCTGAAAATAAACAACTTTTAGCCCTGCACAGGCCAATCAAAACAGCTGGACAATGCCTATACTCCTGCTCTGTTGCTAATCTCTGGAATGCCTTACCCACTGATATTAGTGCAATACCTAATCTTAAAAAATTCAAATGTCCACTAAAAAGATCTCCTTCTCAAATCACATATATGCCCTTGTTCAACACCTAGCTAACTCTCCTACTTCCTCTTCTATTTAGCCTCCTTCTTACATTCTTCTTTCCAATTATTCTGGCTTTAACTTTCACCCTAATCTCACTTTCAGGATATCTGATCTACCTTTATCACCCATTCACCTTTGCCCTTTAACTTTCTAACGTTTTAGACAGATGGTATGTCTTGTACAACTTGGATCTATGCTTTACCCCAACAATACCTCTCTATATACTAAATAAATCTCCACAGTTCCAATTGTAATAAATCCAATATGCAGTTTGAATGACAATTAAACACTTAATATTTATTAAAACAAAAAAAAAAAAACGGTAAGTGCTTTCATTCACAAAGAACTTCTTCAGATCTGGTTGTCACACATACAAAAGCTACGTATAGTACTTCCTATGTAAAATCCATTGCAAGAATTACATAATACTAGATACACAATGAATTTAGACTTGCAATTGTAATTCCCCTTGATATTAATAGTTAAGTCCTGAGTCTTTACTACTATTTTGTTCCCCAATACCAAAAACTTACAATAATTGCAGTCTTCACATCTTGACATCCCATTATAAGCAATAGGAGTATCAAATGTTTTGGTTTCTAAAAAAATCCTTAAGACTTTTCCCTTTTTTGTGACAAAAGTAGGACTCTCATATAAAAAAGCACCTAACTCTTGGAAATTCTTCAAAAAATTTCCAATTATTTGTGATGATCTGCTTAATACTGTACATATCTACTGCATTTTCCAATGTACAACTCAGATTATAATCTACTCCTTTACTATGTCTTTCAACATCCTTTATTGTCCCTTTCTTCCTCACAGCTTTCATTTTATCTATTGCTTCACTTATTACCCCAGTAGGGTAACCCCTGATTTAATTTTTTTTTCTTAACATCTCACATTCTTCCAAAAAATACTCATCTTCGTCAGTGAGTCTATTTATTCTATCACGCTGACCAAACACAATATTATTTTTCAGGCTCACACTATGTAAACTGCTATATTCCAAGTAGCTGTTACTCTGGACATCTTTTTTTAAATTTTTAACCAAGATTTTCCCCCCCTTTCTTCTACACAGTCAGATCCAGGTTATTCACACTAATTCTACTTCTATTAAAAGAAAAGTTTAAAAAGCTTGTAACAGAATTTAAATATTCACAGAATTTCAGCAATTCCGATTCAGAACCTTCCCATAAAAAACAAGTCATCAATAAAGCATTTGTAAAAATAAATATTGCTAGCAAATGTAGAATTAAAAATAAATTGTCTTTCCCAACTAGTCATGAACAAACTGGCATAGCTCGGGGCTAGCCACACCTTTATTTTGTTTAAAAAAAATCTATTGTTGAAGCTAAAAAAATTGTAAGACAATATTACATCTAAAAGTTCAGCCAACAGACTAATCTCCTCACCATTAAAATCAGGACAACCCCTCAGCACTCCTGTAACAATTCCTTCTTCACTGGGAATTACAGCGTACAATGAATGAATAATACATATCAGCAGTTACTAACCACGTATTATCTCTCAGGGAAACATTCTTCACACTTTCTTTAAAATCAAACTAATCCTTAATATATGATTCAGCTGAAATCACTGCTTTTTGCAAGCATCTATCTACATAGATAGCCATGGACTCAGTTTTACTACCACTCTATATACTACTCAGACTATACTTTTATTTGTAAAATGACCTTATTTCTCCAAAACCTCTTACCTACCTTCTGTAATCAATTTGAATACTATCTGAATGAATATATAAATTCTGCCCTTCAAGCTTCTCAAATACAAGTACCTGTTTATACTTTTATTCTTTCCTTACTTCCTGCATTACAGCATCTGCCCAAGTCAGTTGTATGTATGATGGCAAACTTAAGAATTAGTTCATATGACAGAACTACACTATCAACAAGCCCTAGAATAAAAGAGAAAAAAAAACACTTCTCACGCTAAGGTATAAAGTCAAATACCCCATTATGAAAGGTACTTTAATCTGGTTATTGGTGGGCTCAGGCATTAGATCAAAAGTTGCAAAGCCAAGTATGAAGTGAGTATTGACACATCTTATAAAGATAGTCATAACACTTTCTATAACAATTAGAAATCTCAGGAATAATGCACAGTATTGCATAGAATTGACCTAAAATAGACCAACCTTCTCTGACTCAGAGGACCTCTGTGATATATATTTGCAAACAAATTTAGTTCTAATTCCTTCTTGCCCCCTTCTCCTCCTTGCACTTCCCTCGTTCTGCACAATCCCTGCCTCTCCTATTATTACTTCTGAGCAGGTCTTAAGCCCTCCCTCTAAAACCAAAAACAATAGATAGGTCCTGACAGCTAAGGTTATCTCTTAGCACAACATGTAGCCTTATGTATTCCCTTCTAAACCCATTCCATCTTAGTCTGTCCACTGGGTATGTGAATAGCACTGGGAAAAATGTGGTGCCCTGCACAACAGTGCCCCTGCCACTAACCCTGAGAACCATAGACCAATTAGTTTCTTTGTATTATTTCTAGAATCATGGACAATATTATAATAGAACTGATAAATAGTGAGAATGGTAGTCTGTAGGCCCTTGACCCAAATCAGGTTTACTTTTGTGAAGGGGAGGCCCTGACTATTTATTCTGGTGGATTTCTTGGAAGGAGAGAAGGAAATACTCAGTCATTCAGTACACTCTGCATACTTGGATCTTGCTAAGGCTCATGATACTACACACTCTGGTATTCTTGAAAATCTCAGCCCACTGAATATTACTCCCCCTGAAATAGCATAGCAAGCTGTTTCACTGACAAAATACATAATGAATGCTGGTGACATACTTATCACTGGAGTTGTCCCACAGGACTATGTATTTGGTCCCCTCTTCTTTGCCATATACTTTGCTGATGTTTAAGTTGATATCAAGCATTTATGTCTGACAAAGTCTGATGATGGCTGCAAATTCAGTACTGTCTGTAACTCTCCAACTGATACTCATATTCTGCAAGAGAGTCTAAACAAGAACCCAAGCTGCATCAAACAAAGTAGTTTTGTATCTCTCTTTAAAATCAGCGTTAAGTACTGGGTAGAGATCTCCAAATTTATCTCTGGGTTAAGGAGTTAGGCCCTTAAAGTTAGAGAAAACAAAGATGGATTTGCATTGGCTAGGCTCTTAATGGTCTGTTGGAAAACTGCCTTGTAATAACCTGTAAACCTTTCCACAATACATTTATCTTATAACTATGAATTATTCGCAGCCGTCATCTTCAGTAATATCAGTTTCCTTCTTAAGCGCATCCTGTCATCACATAAAAGAACAGTATGGTTTATGTGACTTTATCAGGACCCCTTTATATATTAAAACCTCTACACGAAGCATTATTTAACCATTTATACTCCATGGCAATGCAGAACTAAATAAAAAAAAATCTTATCAGTATGTGTACAACCAATTATTCCTGCTTTTACTTTGGTCATCTAAGTACAGGGGGTGCGAGAGATAAGTTAGTTCAAATTAACACCTGGATACAATATAATCTTGACATTATCAGTGTCTGAACTCTGGTTTAAACCAGTTGCACAAAGAACAGTTCAGTGTTCCCCTGACTACCCTACCACCGCCACCAACAAAAAATAAAAATAAAAAATAAAACAAAAACTGCCTCTTACTACAAAAACAATGTTTTATGTTTATCATTATTTTATAATCTTTTTCTTACAATAAAGTCTCCCCCAATTTTCTAATTGCTGGTCTCTTCCTAAACCAACATATTTCTGTCACAACAGCAGTCATATTACCAACAGTCTGTTACTCCCTCACATTCTCAACAAACTACTTAAGGAATTATTCACAGTTGTTTCCAAAACTATAAATCATAATATGTAGTTATTCCACTGTTTATTACTATGGTCCCAGCAAGACTTACCTTATTGGTGCACTTACTGATCTGGACCTATTCCAACTTGTCCAAAACCCCCACTAGGCCCAAATTTACAACCAAAATCATTCTCTTTTTGACCTCAGCTTAACTAACAAATCCTCCATAATCATCAATAATTCTCTCCAGCTGCCAAACCTCATTAACTGCTGCCCCATCATTATCAACTTGCCAAGCAAAAGACTAAAATGTTCCCCATGTGTAGTAAATACAGATCAGCCAGAAATATTTATTTCCTTATGTATAGCCTCATTACAAAACTCTAGGTAGAATTCTATCAAGCTACTGGGCGTAATGGCTTCCCTAACAAGGTTGCCACTCACAGGTTACATTTCCTTAAGCCCGTATTTTTCTCTGAGAATTTTCAGTTGCAGTTTCTTTAAGTGCAACTAGTGGTGATTCAAAGTTCTGGAGCTTTCCAATTTTAATATGTAAAGGGTTGTGTGGGCCTTGTCCTCATAAATGTTTGTATTGTTATTTGCATGCAGCTATAGATTTGAGCAAATGATTTTCTTTGAGTGCTCCTCATTCAGGAGTAGTGGAACCATGTTTAACAATGCTCACAGTATCGTAAGTAACACAATGCTAATACTACAAAGTAAACTCTTTTTAACTATCCGTGGCTTATAGAGACATTATAAAGACGAATGCCCAAAGAATGCATTATCAATCATTCAAGTGCAGAAACTACATTTGGTTGTTGTTGTATCTTTCGGCTTTTCTCGGTTAGGGGTCGTCACAGCATAGTAATCATCTAAAATATCTTCAGCTGAGAAAAGCCCTAACACAAATCACCACAGATGTACAAGCTAACAAATTTGTTTCCAAAAGTGCCCATAGCTCACCATGTAACCCCATCCACAGCAGCACTCATCTATATAAAACTACTTCATATTTGAGGAAACTGGAAAACTCTTCGAAACTCATCCATATCATGCCAGTTCACTAAACAATGGCCTCTAACCAAAAATGTATATCCCATGAAGTAAATGCAGATTTTCTAATCAGTAGAATATGTTTCTTTTTCATATTGCTTTATACCTCTCTGCACTCCAAAAAATTCTCAAAAGCCAAAGGATGTCTCCTGTAGGTTGTTTTAAGTTTGTCTCTCAACCTAAATTCAATAATGTTAATGCATAAATCTGGCGTGGGGCTGTCCATGTTATCAAAACACTCTAGGATAGCTATCCATTTCAAAACTTCTGACAGTTATTCTGTGATTAAAGATCATTTGCAAATATGTTTATCACTTGTTTTTGTTGTAATTATGTATTTGTCATGTAAAATGGGCTTTCTGATTCTAAAGTATGCAGTTTTCTTTCCATCAAAGATGAAGGATGGGCTGGCAGACCCATTAGCCCACCAGAGAAGTGAATCTGCTTTTGAAAATGGGACACTGTGACCAGTCCTCACAGGAGTTTGGCAGACATCTCACTTTACACCAAACCATGAATGTGTGAGTTTGAATACAAATGTATTTAGTTATTTATTGATTTATTGCTTGATTGCTTGTTTGGGTGACTGATTGTGCTGCAGTCTGTGTCACTTTATGTGTTTAATCTGGTGCTGCAGTCTGTGTCACTTTATGTGTTGAATCTGCTACAGACTGCAAAAACATGTCTACCCACTACAGGCTGTTTAGCTCCCCCCCTGTTACATAACCATCACAAGAGGCTACATGACTTGGAATCAGGAAGTACTTGGCAGCTGGTCAGCATATACAGTAAATATAAACATGTGTATTAAACTTAATAAATAAGGTCTACATATAGGAATAAAGAAAAATAATGTTAAAACACTATGATGAGAACATGAAAGACTTACACTTCTGTAATTTTCATATGCAAATAAACTTATTTAAAGTGTTTGATCTTTTCTGCTGAAAAAATGTAAAATTAAAACAAAAGTAACCAGAGTGAAGACTTTAGCAGTTATTTTTGATTACTGTTTACATATCCTGAGCAAAACTGATTGCAAGCTTATGCTTATACTGTTACAGTCCTAATGGGGCAACAACATGATGGAAACGTGAGTATAGTTTATTTTTCCTCTTAGAATAAAACGCAAAAATTCCATTCACTCCAGCATTATCAGTATGTAATACTTTCTCAAAACAAAGAAAAAAAAAGAAAGACCTGGCTAATTTGTTGGGATCAAATTTTATAAGCATGAGACGGCTACCTTCCACAGTGACTCGTTTTGCAGTAAGCTCTTGTTCTACAGTCTTCTTTAAGGGTTTTTTCTTTCATACTGTAAGTTATTGATTTGTCATGGTACTAACAAATACACAAACACCCAAAGACGTTTGATGACCTTTATTATGATAAATTGCATAACAACTTTATTGAACATAAAAGACAAATATAAGGCAGCGTCCCCACTCACCCCTTGAATACAGTTAGCTAAAGAACAACAAAACTGATATCAAACATCAAATCAACATACAGGCAGTATCCCCACTCACCCATATATACAATAGCCAAAGACAAGGCAGCGTACCCGCTCACCTTGGATAAACAACAAAGGCAGCATCCCTTCTCACCTTAATACCTCACAAATACCAAATTTTCATCCACCATCCTGTAGAGGGGGAACAGAAGAGGGTCAGGCCTGATCCCCTTCTCTGTCCAAAGACATCAAACCAAAATCAATTGGGTCGGGCAGGGAGGGCAACAAGACCACACCAAAATGTACTTATTCACACTGGATTTCCTTTCAAAACCCTTCAAGCTACACCCCTAGCACTACCTCACTTCCCTTCAAATCCCAACTCACTTAACCCTTTCCTAACCCTTCCCAGTCACCCAAATAACGTAACACAGCTATCACCCAACACCCCCCATCCCACATTAAACAGTCCCGTGACAAATTTGTCTGTGCCAAACTTCACTTGTCACGGTCCTAATAAATACACAAACACCCAAAGACATTTGACGACCTTTATTGTGACAAATTGCATAACATAACTTTATTGAACATAAAAGACAAATATAAGGCAGTGTTCCCACTCACCCCTTGAATACAGTTAGCTAAGGAACAACAAAACTGTTATCAAACATCAAATCAACATACAGGCAGCGTCCCAGCTCACCCATATATACAATAGCCAAATACAAGGCAGCATACCCGCTCACCTTGGATAAACAACAAAGGCAGCATCCCCGCTCACCTTAATTCCTCACAAATACCACATTTCCATCTACCATCATGTAGAGGGGGAAAAGATGAGGGTCAGGCCTGACTCTCTTCTCCACCCACCGGCCCTTAAAGGGCTGTTCCCCCTCAAACAATACCTTTCTTCACAAGATCCTCCACCATCAAACCCAAATTAAGGTTAAATAAATCCAAACCAAAATCATTGAGGTGAACACCATCCAGTCTGTACCACACTGGTTCCTTACTGTCAAACTCTACATGCCGGACCATATGTACCCCAATTTCTCCTAAATATTTTGCCAACTTAAAGTTGACATATTGGCGAGCCTTCTTCACGGTGGCAAAATTCTGCGCAACTTTCCATATCAACTGAGGAATAATCTCAGACCAAACAACAATTATCCCTGGCCACATCCTCCGCAATGCTAAAATGTCCTCACGAACTTGACAAATTAATTGTCTCTTCGGTACCCTGCCTAAATCATTGCTACCTGAATGAATTACTAACACCTGCGGCAACCCCCACTTAACCTGCAACCCATTAAATTCTTGCAATAGTTGACTCCACCTTAGCCCTCTAACACCATGCCAAATGATTTTTAAGCCAAAATGATCCAAACCCAGATTTATGCCATTGGGTCTAACCTCTGCATGCCTAGCAGCCCAGAATATGAAGGAATGGCTCAAAATGATGATCCGTCTCCAATCTAAGAGAAGAGGGAGAAAAATTTTTTTTTAAAAAACAAAGCCTCCACAAACTATTTAATATAATTCAAAAAGGCATTGGATATCCACCGACCCACCCGTTTGATTACTTCCACTGACCTACCTTCCTTAGCCAGATCAGATGCCCTACCCATCTGAAAGGAATGTGAAGAAAACTTATCCCCTTGCAAACCCACACTCCAAAGTGCCCTTCTCATAACCACATTCAATTGCTCACCTGTCAATGCTTTACCACTCACTGCTGAAAATACCAACCCTTGGATTCTACCCTTCCGTACCGCACACAACTTTCTTCCTGAAACTACTGGATATCTCCAGCTACCCCCACCTCCTCCAAAACAATGGGTGTCTCAAGCCCCTCCTGATCTGTCTTCAAAGAACGCAATCTAATATGCACTGCCCTAGGTAATATCAGTACATCCTCCAATACCAATGAACCCAATAACTCTGACACATGAAACGCACCGCAATGCATCCAAACACTAACTGTACACCACAACACATACTCATCCAAACAACCACACACTTTACCCAAACCCTTTAACAACATTCTTAAAATACTCTTCGTAACTGGCCATCTCCTATTCGAGCTGCTCCCTTCAACTGTAGCCCACCCTTTTAACACTCTACTCACCACCCATGACCTAGTGAAATCCTGTAATCCAACCAACCAAGTATACGCAGCAATGGCTGCTAAGGCCACCCTCACCATTCGCACTGCCCTTCCCTGCCCCTTCAACATGGCTAGGTAACATAATAGTAAATTCTCAGATCACACGCAGTTCTCATTAGATAACTGACGCAAATATTTGCCAAATTCAAGCAATGCTCTACCATAGGCTCGTCTCGTGGATCCCACCCATGATTGTCGCACCAACCTGCCAATCACTATTGCCCAATCTGCCAAATGTTGGATGGGACAACTGATGGATGCAAAGCTGCTTCTGGAGCCTCCTGATGGAACCTACAGAACTGAGAATGAGACAAACTATCAGCTATCTCATTCAAAACCCTGGTACATGCAATCCTGTAAAAGAAAAGTTAATCAGCAAGCTATGCAACACCAATTTTCTAAGAATAAATAACAAGTGAGGTGCTTTAGCCATTTTAAACTGTAGCACTCTCACCATTGCAGAATTATCTGAATGGAATATCACCCTCCGCCCCTTCAAACGATCCTGCCATACCACCAAAGCCATCCAGATTGGCATCAACTCCAAAAAGGCAACATCCCATTTCAACTCCTCTGACCAATGCTCCGGCCATGGACCAGCAAACCACTGACCTGCAAAGTAAGCACCCATTCCGGACCACCCAGCTGCATCAGTAAACAACTGCAGTTCTACTTATGTAACCCAATCTAACTGCCAAAATAAAATCCCATTAAACTGTTTTAAAAATTCCATCTACAAATCTAAATCCTCTCGTGCCAACCTACTGACCCGTACTCTGTGGTGCTTACTCTTACGTCCTTTCAACAAAAATGCAACAGACCAACAAAATGTCTGCCCAGGATGCACCGCCCTGCACGCAAAGTTCAACAAACCCAACAATTCCATAACATCCTTCATCAAAACCTTAGGCCTAGACTTCACCCAAATGATCTTGTCCTGCAGCCTAACCATCCTACCTGGAGGCAAACAAAACAAACCCTGCTCTGAATTTACTGTCAACACCAAAAATTACAAGGCCCTCGCCAGTCCCTCCAACTTATGCTTAGCCAAAGGTACCCCCAAGGCCTCACACATCCCCACAAACTCTTGCATAGCTACCTGCGCCCCTTGCCTACCTTCCACACCAATAAAAAAATGATCTAAATAGTGTACGGCTTGCTGATCCTCCACCCTCTGCTGCCATATCCAGTGCAATGCTGAGCTAAACTTCTCAAAAGTAGCACATGCCACCGCACATCCCATAGGCATGGCAGTGTCAAAATAAAAGTTGTCCCCTACCACCATGCCTAATAACGGCCAATCCTCCTCCCTCACAGGTAGCAAATGAAAAGCTGACTCAATATCTACTTTAACTAGCCAAGGGTCCTTGAAAGTCCTAATGACCCGAACTGCATCATCCAAAGATGAATACATTACTGTAGCCTCTTCACTGGGAATTAAATCATTCACTGACTCACCTCAGGGTACGATAAATGATGAATTAAGCGAAATTCACCCTACATTTTCTTTGGAACCAATCCTAACAGTGACACCTTAAAGTTTGGGAAAGGAGAGTAACAAAAAGGACCTAACATCCTCCCAGCCTGACACACTTTGTCAATCAACTCTTGAAAAATCACCTCCCTGCCCTTGACAAACCTCAAATTTCTCCTCACCAATGCAGACTTAATTGAAAACCCTTTGGAAAAACCTTCTATCAACTCCGCCACTAAAACCAGCAGCGGATAATGCGTCAATAAGTCCTTCAATACCTTCACCTTAATAGGTGAATGGTTCCACAAAGTTCCCTCTACCTCCCCGAAAGGCCCCCCCCCCTTGGCCCCAAAAATTAGCCCGAACACACCCGCCTAGCAATGCTGAACAGGAACTATTCCAACCTCTTATACCTCCAAAATGCTTTGCCTGACCCCCCCACACTGTGTAAATGCATGCACCTGCATACACTTTGAGCAAATATGAGCAAATCTACAACCCACCCAGGAGCACCTACCGGCATTAAAAGCCCAACATATCCTTGCACCTCCCTCAGATGGCTGAGACAATTTGCTACCCCCTTCACTGGTATCCATCATGGTGGACAGCCAAATGTCCAGATGTCTGACCTCCCAATGCATAGACTTATCTACTGCTTTACACTTGCAAAATTTTTGGTCATACCATAAACATGCATAACCGGGCTTCAACCTCTGCGCTTCCCTAATAGTTAAAAAATAAGCCAGAAGAGGAAGAGCCAGCGAAGTGCCCCTTTCCAAACACACAGCCATATAATAAATAAAACCTAGGACCCAATTATCCCATGTCTTAACCCGAAACCTCCCTACCGTTTTGCGACCTATTGCAGTCAATGCAGCCAAGAGGTCCTTCCCATTAGCCATCTCCACTTCCGTCAACCGCTGAACCCCATCTCCATCAATCAATTCAAAAATATCGATGAAGTCCCCTTTCCAAATCTTCTCCTTTACTAAAAGAGATATGTGCGGCGTCAATAAAATGAGAACCCCTTCCTGTCACAGGGCCTGTAATGTCAACCAATCCTCCGGCCGTAAACCAAATACAGACCCTACCTCATGGACATTTGGCCCTAACTCCTGATCTAACATGGACAGGGTGTCCTCAAAAAACACTCCACACTTGGCTACAGCCTCCAAACCGCTACCCAGTATACCTCTATGGACACGCTCACTGCCCCTTACCTTGCCCTCTGCACCTGCTCCAGTGTCCTCACTCCCCCCCAAGTTTGATGAATTATTACCTGGTGCCTATACAGGGGGCGTCATCACCTCTGTAGCCTTCTCTGCCGATGCTGTCTGCTTGGCTTTCTTCACCCTGGATGCCCGGGTTGTAGTCATCTGCCGCTTCTTACACATGGTCACACCCTGCGTGCTAGTTGTTGGTACCTTGGCAGGAATGGCATTGAACAAATCTTTGGCCTATGCTACAATACTGGCCCATCTCTGTCTTAAAGCCTCCGCCATAATCACCTAGAAAGAAACAAGAAGTTAATAACAATAAAAACTTGGCACAATACAGTTACTCAGTAACTACCTATTCTGCCACAAACCCATTTGAACTTCCAGCCACACACTGTAATCACCATCGCCCTAGATCCCCCTGTATCCCCAGAGAGAGAGAGCAAAAAAAAAAGCCTTTGTCTTAATGTTAATCCTGTCTAAACCACCACACCTTCCTCTCCTGTCGAAGCATGCATAAGCAGCAAGCTGAATTATCTACATTCTCTCCCTCTCTCTCCTTTTTTTTTCTTTTTTAAATATATTAACCTCTATATACAGCCTTCCCCCACATACAGAAAACCTAAAAAAAAAAAAAAAAAAAAAAAAAAAAGTACTACCGCGCATGCGTGGAAAGCCACACAGCTCGATAAGCCTGGGAAAGCAGGGCATCTCTGCTGTGCTACCTCAACACTAGACCACCAGGAAACCATGAAAACAAGAACCGGACTACGCCATCACCACTCTAGATCACCAGGGATAAAATTCTAACAGCCATCTCACACAACAAACCACTAGACCACCAGGGAAGCAAACGACCAAACCGCCATCCTACACAAGCACCATACAGCCAGCACTAGACCACCGGGGAACGAACAACATCCATACAACCCTCTCACTCTATCCCCACTCATACCGCACAAACACAATAGACCACATCAGAATCAACATGGCCAAGATACTTACCACCGCACACCAACACTAGACCACAGGTTACTGCTTGAAAAGCAACCATCCCCTTATTTCTATTTTTATTTATTTATTTTCTTTATTTTATTGGTATTTCTTTTTTAATTATCCATAGGGAGCCGCACTGGTGCCATTGCACATGTGCACCCAGCCGTTAACAGTCAGATACCAGCCCGCAAATTACCACAACCTCATATATGGGCCACACAGTACTAGACCAACAGGGAAGGAGAAATAACAAAAAACTTAACAGGCAAAACATAATATTACTAAATTTATAAACGGCACAGCACTAGACCACCAGGGAAACATAATATTACTTAATTTATAAACGGCGCAGCACTAGACCACCAGGGAAACATAATATTACTAAACATATAAAATGCGCAGCACTAGATCCTCAAAGAAACATAATATTACTAAACTTATAAATGGCACAGCACTAGACCACATTACAAAACTTATAAACGGTGCAGCACTAGACCACTGGGGAACATAATATTACACAAATTAAAATAAACAGCACTAGCCCACCAGGGTAAGTTAATAAATACACAAAAACTTCATAATAACCTAACCTGTGTATCTCTGCTACCTTTAAACTAAAACAAAAAAAAAAAAAAAGTGCTTGCTTGGGCTAAAGGGAAGTGTCTGTGTTCACCAGTGGCAGTGGTTAACACTGAGCAGCCTACCTGTCCCTGTAGGAGTGGTTACTAGCTAGAAGCTGTAGTTTTACTGGTCATTTTGGGTCAATTCCAAACTCCTTGATCTCTCTCTCTCTCTTAAAACCCTGCAACTCTCTTTTTGCGCGGTCTTGCACACAGAGCAGCATTGGGCAGCGCCGCTTAAACAGGTTTAAACTATTCCCGGCTCCACAAAGTCTGCTCTTCACTTTTTCCCTTAGAACTGCTCTAAATCTCAAAATAAGCACTCTATTTTCATTCTAAAGCCCTGCACTTGCTCATACAAGTAATCTCATAGGTAAACACTAATAAACTTAAGCACTACATCCTTTTATACTCCTTTTAAGCACTTGCTCCCTATTGGTTCTTTCTGATCAGTCAATAAGTAGTTCCCTATATTATTCAGGCATGTCCAAAGGTCAGTTTTGGGTTTACTCTCCAGTCCAGCTGGTGAATCTGGGAATCTTGAGGCAATGTTACAACTGCCTTATGTATACAGACCACCCTCTCCTCCTCCCAACAAGCTCAAATATATGTGAGAGATGCAACTATATAGCCAAACTGGAGGCTAAGCTCTCTCAACCCAGTACTGGCACAGCCTGTCAGGAGGAGAAGGAAACCACACACACCACAAATCCAGTCTCACATAGACCTATCGCATCAGCAAACCAAACACATAAACACACAAAAACATAGTCGGAGGCTCTAAAAAAAAATCTGCCTAAGCAGCAGACCTCCAAAGCAGACATCCAAGCAACCCCTACCACGAAACAATACCCACATAGCACATAGCTCACAAAGTCAGTGTGCCACACAGTCACAGCCCTTAAGGCTAAACAACACACCTAATACACTTATAATAGGTGACTCTATTGTCAGCCACACTGACGTCCCACTCACCAGGCTGAACAAGGAGAAAGTCACTGTAAGCTGCCTGTCGGGTGCCAGGATCCGCCACATAACACAAGCACTCAGATCACTCCAAAGCAAGTACAAATATGACTCCGTCATTGTCCATGCTGGTGTGAATGACCTGAGACGTACCTCCCTGGACTCCATATAAAAAAGACATAGAGGAGCTCTTTGATCATGTAGCCCAGGTCGGTATGACCCTGACCTTGAGTAGCATCTTACCCTCACCAAGAATGATGCCACCGTATAAAGACAAAATTATCAATTTTAACAATTGGCTAAAGTATTGGTGTCATTCAAAGGGGATCCAGTGTCTGTCAGCCTGGGATGACATGCTCGACAAGCCACGTTGCTTTGCTTGGGACGGCTTGCACCTGTCACCCCTGGGTTTTCGAATACTGGCAAAGGCTCTTGCCTCCCCCATAGTTCCTTTTTTAGGCAAGGCTCAAAAGACAAACCCACCTCCATAGACAACACAAAGAAAAAAAAAACTAAGGGTAATGCTGCTCAACGCCAGAAGTCTAAACCTTAAGATGCACGCACTTGAGACTCTCCTCAGTATGGAGAATATTGATATCTGTGCAGTAACAGGAACCTGGTTCAAGGCTCCCGAGATCACCCCAGCACTAACAGGTAATACTTCATACCATGCTTTCTGGCCCCAAACCCGGACCGAACCACAAAAGGAGGGGGAGTATCCATATTTATCAAAGATACCCACACTTCCAGGTTAGTGGCACTGCATGAAGCATTGGAGACCATCCATGTGCAACTAACAGTGGGCAAAACTGCCTTTCCATTTGTAGCCTGCTACAGACCACCCTCCCAAACACAGGAACCTCACTCGGCTTTCCTGAGAACACTGGAGAATATGAAGGTCTCTCCAAACACCATTATATTGGGTGACTTCAACTACCCAAACATTGATTGGGAAAACTACTCAAGCCCAAACACCCTCGCCCAATGGTTCCTAGAATTTATAAACTCAAATGCTATGGAACAACTGGTCACCACTCCCACAAGAGGGGAAAACATATTGGATCTGGTCATCACCAACATGGGGTCTCTATGTTCCACACCAGAGGTATACCCCTCATTGGTAAGATCAGACCATAAACTAATCTCACTGGACATCCATATTCCGTCCCCACCCCTAGCTTAGGAAACCATGGTGAAGAACTTCTCAAAAGCAAACTTCACACTTCTCAAAACCGAGGTGGAATCGTTCAAAGCCCCCGGGCCAGTGGAAAATACGGCCCAAAATGCAGAATCCTTTACAAAAGCATTCTATGGACACCTACAGGAATGCATGGAGCATGCTATCCCAAATAAAACCAAGACTCACTCCTCCAAAGGCAGGAGACCTGCCTGGTGGACCCCGGCCATAAATAAGCTATACGACAGAAGGAAAAAGCTACTACATGATAGAGCAAAATCCCAAAAAGGGAAGGCATCTCTGATCAGTACTAGCTAGAAACTACAATCCCTCATAAAATCATCTAAGGCCAGCTTCGAAAGAAAAATTGCACAAAACACTAAAGATAATCACAAGGCCTTCTTTAGTTATGTCAGAAACCTGGGAGGCAACTCCCAGATATGCTCTGAGTTAGTGCAAAATGACAAAAAATACACTGAACCCACAGACATTGCCAACATCCTGGCATAAAGGTTCAGTGCAAACTCCCCCCCTTCCCCCCCCAAAGAGCAAATATCTATCCCAACAGAGTGTAGCCTTCTTGAGATCACAGATGCACAGGTGAGAGCTGCCCTCTCCAAAGCAAAAAACACAGCATCAATGGGACCAGACGGTGTCCCAGGCTGCATCTTACACGAGCTCCAAGAAGAACTAAACCCTCATATAAAGTCACTGTTCAATCTCAGCCTTACTACAGGATATGAACCCAAGGAATGGCGTACAGCAACAGTGGTCCCACTCGACAAAGGCAGTGCCACAACAGACCCCGGAAACTATCGCCCTATAAGCCTGACTAGCCTGGTCTGCAAAGCTGTGGAGCGTATCATCATGGAAATCATAAACAAAGACATTGGGAACCTCCCGACACTGGATCCTACCCAATTCGGCTTTATTAAGGGCAGATCTTGCCTCTTGAACCTGGTCGACTTCTTTGAAATGGTTACCAAAGCCATAGATGAAGGGAAGGTAGTCCACACAGCCTACCTGGACCTTGCAAAAGCCTTTGACACAATACCCCACTCGGGCATCATAAATAAGCTCACCAGCTTAAATATCAACCCCTATGTCACAAGATGGGTTGCAAACTGGCTCAGGGATAGAACCCATATGGTCAGAATAGCAGGTGCCATGTCAGACTCTAAACCAGTTACAAGTGGCATCCCACAAGGCTCAGTCCTGGGACCTCTCTTGTTCGGTATATATTTCTCAGAGGTACAGGCTAACATGGGTGGACTATGGCTGACCAAGTTCGCAGATGACTGCAAACTGGGTGCCATAATCGACTCTCTAGCTGACACAAGCATCCTCCAAAAGGGTCTCACAGAGACGGATAACTGATGCCAGAGCCATGGCCTAAAGCTAAATGCCAAAAAGTGCATAGTCATCCCCTTTGGGAAAAACAAAGTGCACACAAATTACCACATAAATGGTAATCCATTAAGTACGGAAGAAGTAATTAGGGACTTGGGGACCCAAGTAGATAGCAATCTCTCCTTTGACAATCACGTTGCCAAAGTGATTAGAAAGACTTTCTATATAGCCCACCTTATCATGAAAGGATTCAAATCTAGATCAAGAGAGGTCATTGTGCTCCTCTACTCATCACTTATCAGGGCCATAATTGAATACAATGCCCCATTTGGGATGTACCTTACCCGACACCTGCAGCAACTGGAAAGACCCCAAAAGTACCTCACCAAGAGGATCAAGGGGCTCAAACAGATGCCCTATGCAGCTAAGCTAAAGAAACTTCAGCTCTACTCAGTTGCGTACCACCTACTCAGAGGCGATCTGTGTCTGACGTATAAAGCCATGTCCAACCATGAATTAATGGACATACTTCACCTCAGTAAATCCAAATCCCTTAGAGCTACATGCTCCAGGGACTTGAACCTCAGCACAGAAATAAATAGGACATGCTGGAGGGACAGATTCATATCCCAGAGGCTCCCCTCACTCTGGAACAAAATCCCAATCCATGTTAGGCAGAGCCCCTCACTGACCTTCTTCAAGAGAAGTCTTGACGAGTGGATGGGAGATCATAAGTTTACCCCTGGGATCTCTTCTGTGTCCCTGCTTGACAGAGGTACAGTAAACTAACCTTAAAAGGGCTACCTTCTGTGACCTACTATACAGAGGCACAGTCAACTAATCTAAAAGGGTGGCAAAAGCCAAACACACTCTGGCTAGGCTTATAAATGCCCTAGGGCAGATAGCCTAGTATCAACCTATGAACCAGCCCCACAATAGAAACAGACCTTGCACTACATTTAACCTTCTATACATCCTTTATAAGGGGAGACTCGGAGAGGGGAGGAAAAAAAAAAAAGAGGGAATCCTTAAAAACCCAGCAAAGCTGTACTCACCTCACTGCTCAGAACTACCCAACGCCTACTTTACTCACAACCACAGGTCGTCTGGGATGTGATCCTGCCTGACAACAAGACCACACCAAAACGTGCTTATTCACTCTGGATTTCCTTTCAAAGCCCTTTAAGTCACTCTCCTAGCACTACCGCACTTCCCTTCAAATCCCAACTCACTTAACCCTTTCCTAACCCTTCCCAGCCATCCAAATAACCTAACACAGCTATCACCCAACACCCCCCATCCCACATTAAACAGTCCCATGACAAATTTGTGTGTGCCAAACTTCACTTCTCATGCCACTTAAAGTACATCACCATTATATCAATGGAGTCTCAGGCTATGTTGCAGTTTCAGGGAACTGCAATGAAGTAAGGAGAGTTTATGTCTTAAGACAGAAGATAGGTCAGATTTCTGGTCATTCTGGCATTACTATAGCCACAAGTATACTTCTTCATAGATTTACAGAGTGTTACTAGGCTAATGACCCAGGGACTGTTTCTAAGCCTAGCCAAGTTTTCCTGAAAGAGTAATGATATCCTGTATCTGAATACAACATTGAGATTCAGGCATTTCTAAGCTACCTCTGTCCATAAGGGACATGTTTGCCAGGCCTGGTGTAAATGTCCTATTCCCCATCCACTGGTCTAGGTTGCATTTAACCTAGGTAATCAGCTTCACATGGATGGAAAGCCTGTTCCATAGGAGATGTAGTCTCTGGGAAACATATCTGTCTCCAGTATGTTCTGTTTAAGTCACAGATAAAATTCAAGTCCTTAGACATTGTATTTCTAGTACTCTTTGACTTAGATATATGTAAGAGCTTCATAAGTGTAGCATTTGTGGATGCCTTGCAAGCCAGGCATAGATCACTCCTCAGCAATCTCTAGGAAAATAAGTAAAGGTAGAGTTTTAAGGTACTCTGCATAAGGCAGGTTTGTTACGTCTTGTATTGTTTTTCTAAGGAACCTCTGAGGTTGCTCCAGTTGCTGCATGTACATACCAGAGGGAGCATAGTACTCTATGACTGGTCTGATAAGGGCAGAGTACAGTGGGATAATGACCTCTTTGGACCTACATGTCATACCCTTACTTATAAGTTGCACAACATATAAGGATTTCTGCACTCCTGTGACTGCATGGTGGTCGAAGGTAAGGCTACTGTGAGTCTACTCTTAAGAGCATATTATCAACATGGTAATTAGCTGGGATGGTTGACTTCCCAAAGGGTACAATTATGCATTTCATAGAACTGAGTTTAACACATGGCTTTGGCACCATTTGTTAATCAGAGACTGACCTTCTTGAAGAATGCTGGTGTCTGCAGGGGAGTAGATGATAACTCCCATCTTGCAATCATCTGCAAACTTAGTCAGCCATAAACCTTCAGCTTCTGCTTCCATTTCAGTGAAATAGATGCCAAAAAGAAGCAGGCCCCATATGGAGCCCTGGGGGACTCTGATAATGACTGGCCTCTTGGTGGTGGTGGCCTCACCTATTTTGACCTCCTGGGTCCTATCAGTGAGCCAGTTGGCTATCTAGTGGGTGATACAGGATTTATACCTAAATTAGTGAGCTTATCTATAATGCCTGTGTGGGGGTATTGTATCAAAAGCCTGGCCAGGTTGAGGTAAGCTGTGTGCACAGTCTTACCTTCATCCAGTGCTTTGGTGACCCTATCAAGAAACTTACTGCAGGAAAAGCAGCATAATACTAATAGGTTTTAACTAGGGAATACAATGAATGAGAAAATAAGGCAAACATGTCTGGCTGAACTGTTCTAGCAATACTGAACTTCAGTGAAAACATTTAAATTGTATAAGCACTGTGACACAGTTATTATGTCATCAATGTGCCAGCTGAAAGCAGTTTAGAAGTATGAGAAAGTGCAAAGTTCACGGGAATCAGCAAAATGTATGCTGAATTTGATTGTTTTCCATAGTACTGAAGTAGGGAAAATCTGGTTTGAAAACTTAGCAATAATTCCAGAGTGGAGGAATTCTGAAGAAGCCATGAAGAAATGTCAAATAATAAAAGAATACTCTGGTAAATTGGTTTGTCCTGACTGATTTTTGTATAGTGGGAGACAAACTTGACAATATAAACGTGGGGGCATTGTTTGAATATTGAGTTTACATGAGCAACATACTTTTACAGGAAACCAGAGTGCCTAGCAAAAAAAAAAAAAAAACATTGCAGGCAAAAGGAAAGATCTGGGATCAGTCCTGAGAGGCAGCTGCACTATTAGATGGAAACTGTCTTATGATGAAGAGAATAAAGCAAAAGCACTAATACCAAATGTAGTTAAATATTATTTTAAAACTATTGTGCATGTTTTAGGAGTTTTTTTGTGGGGGAGGATGGGATGTGTGAGAATGGTGATAAACTAAGGAGAAAAACGAGGAAAAGTGATCGGACAAAGATGAGAAGAAGTAAATAAGAGAATCACAAGTTAGGTATTCAGACATAGGAGTCAGAAGTGGATAAATGACTGCGGAAAAGTCTGGGAGCTTATATGAAGAAGAAGAAGACAAATAAAATGTTAGTGTGTCTGGTAGTTAAGGAAAGATTTTTTTTTTGACCAAATAGACAGGAATGAAGTGTGCACCATCCCAGAACAGAACCATATTACTAATAGGTCATTTCAAGGGCGCAGTACTGGATCAGTGTGCATTATACTTAAAACATTCACCTTTTCCACTATATATCTGTGTGGTTTGTATACAGAATCAAATGGGTGTAGTGTGTGTGTGTGCGTGCATGTGTGTCGGTGTCGGTGTCTGAAGATGTGTATACAAAATGTTTAGTGATGGTTAAATTGAAGAATTAAATAAGCAATGCCACAATGTGCACACACCAATAGAACAAAAGAAGGGAAAAGGTAGCTCCTGCCACACAAGTCCAGTGCTACTGATTTCATTTGACAACTGCATCTTAGGCATGTTAGTTAGGATCTCACCTAATCAACAGAAAAGTGTTGTGGAGAAAATAAAAAGTGGAGACTAGCAGCATTTTACCATCCCTCCCTCCCTTAAATGTGTGTAGAGGAGCTGTAGCTCGTGTATAACTGCTGTGTGTGTTACATTACAAGCTGTGGGCTCAGTTACTTCCCCCATACTAATGAAACAAATGACACAATTAAGGGGGTAAAAAAATGACACTTTCTCTATGAGTCTTCTATTTTGCCAAAGCAGGCAGTAGCATGCTTATGTAATGTTATCAGTTTTATCTTCTCTGAAATCTTTTAAATGATGCTATACAAACTATGAAGATAGGTAAAATTAAGCAATGTGGAGGACATGTACAGATAATGATTTGGTAAGGAGAGCATTGTCAATTCTACAAATCATCAAAAAAGTTTCACTGAAACCCAGCCCATTGAAATCCCTGCATCTGGGGGGGGGGGGGGGGCAAATCCTACATCCACCTGAAGTACACAGACATCTCATGCATTACTACATCTGAAACAAACTGGGATGGCATAACTTATTTCTCAACTAAAAAACAGCTGCCCCTGCCTCTCACCTTACTATTAATACTTCAGGTAATGAACAGTACATTTCTACTTCTGCTATATAAGATCAGTAGATCTATTTTATTTGAATCTAGAGGTAGTATTAATGCGCGCGCGCGCGCGCACACACACACACACACACACACTCACGTGTATATGTGCATACACACTTATTGCCACTTATGTGCCTGTACAATTACATATATACATACTTTTATACACAAAACATTTGTATACAATATATATATATATATATATATATAAAACATATATCTATACACATACAGTGTACGTATATACACATATACATACATACATATATACTCAGAAATATATATTACATAAGTAATTATTTCAGCCAGCAGAAGGAGAAAAGCTTCAAACCATCTACCCTTAGCATAGAAAGCAACATATCCAAGCTAGATGTTCAGCTCTCTACATTAAGTGAGAGGTTTAAATGTGGCTGTATTTTCTGAACCATAAGAAGTATGAAACTCTTAATATCTGGCATCATTGAATGATTTTAATAGTTTGCCAGTAACAAAGAATAGAGCAGAGGCAAAATCAGTGACAGCTACGAAGGATGGGTTGTGTCCATGAGCGTGGGAGCAGTCATACCTATAAACAGCTGTACTGAGGACTTTCAGGAGAAGTACTGGATGATACTCAGGAGATGTTTTAAATATTATTTTGAGTCACTTAAAAAGTTAATAGAGCCACAGATCTAGCACTGGGATAGACTTTCTGAACAATAAGAAAAATAAAACTCTAATGTCTATCATTATTGACTGATTTTAGTCATCCATGATTTATAAGGGGCAAGGAAAAATGAAGAGGCTATATTAGGGACATTCTGTCAATTCAGGGACAGTTAAGATATACGGTGTGTGTGTGTGTGTGTGTGTGTGTGTGTGTGTGTGTGTGTGTGTGTGTGTGTGTGTGTGTTTGAGGGAAAAGGTGAGAGGGTTGACAATGCCCACATCATGCATGGGCCAACAAAGGTGATTACCACAAGAATGTGTTGGTTGTCACTTGAAATAACACCAGGATTCAGAACCATTCAAATTAGCAGATAATGAGGTCTTTCCTCATTATCGCTAACATTTCCTCGAATTACATTTTTTTGTGGAAACAGTCTCTTTTGGTCACAGCTCTTAATATCTACTGTAGAAATCTTTCTGAATCCCAGGGTAAAACTCAAGCAGTAACAGCTAAAATAGCTGCATTGCACTCTTTTTCAGACTTCATTTTATTTAAATTCACATTTTCAAAGGTTTAATTTTATGTCACCATTTTTAAATCCAAAACCAACTAAATTATGTGCGCTGCAAAGGCATATATTTTACATGTGCCTATACCTTGAATTTGAAGTAATCCAAATTTTATGTATTGCTATGTCTGCATATTTCCTGCCTTATATATATATATATATATATATATATATATATATATATATATATATATATATATATATCAAAATGCCATTCATGAAAAAAGTGAAATTATCTATCTGTCAATAAAGCTTCTGATTAACTTTGTCTGAATAACTGGTACTATGCAGTATTTTGAATATGTTATCAGCTTGTATGAATGGATGAATGGCAGTTCTTTTTGTGTGTGTGTGTGTGTGGGGGGGGGGGGTAAAAATAAGAATGGTTATAAATCTTGTAATACAAAAGTTGATGTTTGCTGAAGCTTACATGTCAGAACAAGCAGAAATCCAGAAAGTTATAAATAAAACTTCATACTGAGTGATCTGTGTTAGCTTTACTAATACACAACAAACCATTTCCTTAGTTTAACCAGTCTTCATCTGAAGTTCTGAGATTATTAAGTTTTCCCAAAATCTCAGCCACAACTTGGGCATTCAAAATAATTTTCAGTGAAATTAATTTTAACATTTCTTTTTTTTTTTGCTGCATGAAAGGAAGACATACTGCAGACTGGTAATACACTAATGATTGCTTTAAAGAAATCCCACTTTGTGTAATACGAGCACATTTTAAATCTCAGAAACAAATTAACATTTCACAAGTACTTTGCCCTACTGAGAAGGATCGTTCTTCTAATAGGAGCAACAGCAGTGACTTCAATAATTAGTGTAAATTGCCTTTGAATAATACAGAGCTGGGAACAACTTTCAACATGCCAGTGCTTAAAGCCCCTGCAGTAAAAGATGAAGAGTTCTTAATGGGGCTTGGAAAACACAAGTAAAAACCCATAAATCAAAGGGAAAAAAAACATTCTAATGCAGTTTTCTGAGGGTGTGAGTTTTGACCTAAATTGTTAACACCCTTCCCTGCTGAGTGCAGCAGATTAGCAGGGAGGGAGTTTCTCATAGATCTTTCACACTGACCAGAAGTGTGGGAGGGGGCCATTTACCAAGTGGTTCCCTAACCCTAATCATTCTATCCATGGACTGTTCAACACTGAGCTTCTGCCTAATTATAGGAAGAATTATTAACTTGATCAATGTGTTAGTGAAGGATTAGGGAACCATTAGCTCATTATATTTTCTCAGTCTATGATAGTGATTCCGAGATGCTATTTTGCTTATTTCATGCTGAGTGTCTTTTCTTATAATAACCATCTATCTCAACAGTACAGTTGAACAACTCAGTTTATTCTATTTATTGCTTGTTTGTTCGTTCCACACTGATATGGAATCAGTTATTTATTCATACAACTTATTAATTACATTTGATGAACGGTAAATTTTGAATATCCTAGTGTCTGTTTGGTGACATTATTGAAAGGTACATTTTTACTGTTTTGGATGAGTGCAATGTGATCCACAGGTCTGTTTACAATACCATCCTATGTATAATTTATATTAGGCTGTTGACCTAGTAGACCACTTATAGCCTAACCAATGATTAAAATGTTTAATGCTATTTTAAGTAACTTAATTTTATTGTGGCATTATTCCCCCATATCACTGTACTGGATCAAATCAGCAGAGAAGCTATAAACTAACATCTGCATGCACATCTTGTGCACAGATGCTGCGTGCTTCAATGCATTTTATGCCACTAATGCTGTATGTCTTTGAGATCTGCATTAATGAAATCTCTTCATCTGCATGTATGGTATGAGCTTCAGTACATGTGCATCATTTTTACATAATTTTTATAAATCTGCTACCTCTTCAACAAGGCTAGCAAGCTCACTTGTGTTTTACTACTCATCTAAATATTTTTTTTTTTTGCTGTGCAATTTTTCTCCTAACGAAAAATGCACATGTTATCCAATCAAATTGCAGCATTTATCAAAGTGTCACTATACAATATAACCATTCATTTCTATGGCACAACAGCAATATTATGAAGCCCCTATAGACTTTACACACACATATATATATATATATATATATATATATATATATATATATATATATATATACATATATGATATGCACTGCTGGGACTCCATGCATGTTGAATGATGTGAGACAAATGTCAGCACTGCAGTTTATAATGATAAGAGATGAATGTGGACATCTATTCTCAGACTAGCAAATTGCACAGGTGCAGATTATGCTACCAGGAGACGAGAAATAGCCAGAAAAAAAAAAAATACAAAAAAATAAATACAGCAGATATAGGATTCAAACTCAGAAGAAAATGAAAGAAAACTAGAAAGTGGTCACACTTCTCCTCTTTATTCCTCTTCTGTCTGCATGCGCCTCTCACCTTTTTTCTCTCTTTTCCCATGGTGTCATTTTTTGCCACTGTTTTCACTTGCCTCTTCTAATGTCTTCATACCTCTCTATATAATGATATGCTGCTATCCCTGCAGCATCAGCCATCTCAGTCATTGTGGCTGCATCTTTTGTATAACATTCTGATAAGCATAATTCCATTTTTGCACTCATGTTTGGACATTCGGAACTGTTTCTTGTACCAAATGATGTAGCAAACATTTGTGTGTATATATGTCTGTGCCCGCAAATTTTTTGTTCAGTGAGATCAGTGCACTATCCAGGTAAACAACTATAAATAAATAAAGGTTACAGCGCTATTGGAAAGCAGATGAAACAATCACACATTTATTGAGACCTGGCTTTAGGAATATTCAAAAATGCAAATTTGGCTCAGAATATGAAAGGGTAATAATGGTAGCTGTAGATGGTAGACGCAGCATAGCACAGTTTATAAAATCTGCAATGAAAGAGGGGAAATGAGGATTTTTAATAATTTTTTGTAATAAAGAACTGGAAAAAAAGTTACACATCTTGTAGCAATATACAAAATACGTCTATGATAAAACATGTAGATAGAATGTAGAGTTAAATGAACTCATTAAATCAATTTCAAGTAAAAATACTTCAACTGGAAAAAAAGTTACACATCTTGTACAAAAGGCAAGCGTCCAGTCTGGTGGACCCCAGCCATAAACAAACTCTACAACAAAAGGAGGAAGCTACTACAAGATAGAGCAAAATCCCTGAAAGGTAAGACACCTTTGATCATTATAAGTAAAAAACTAAGAGCTCTCATAAAATCATCCAAGGCAAATTTTGAGAGAAAAATCGCCAAGGACTCAAAAGACAATCATAAGGCCTTCTTTAGCTATGTTAGAAACCTAGGAGGAAACTCCCAGATATGCTCAGAATTAGTTCAAAATGATGTGAAGATTACTGAACCTACACACATTGCCAACATACTGGCTGACAGGTTCAGAGTAAACTTCTCCCCCACCTCCCCCCCAAAAGGAGAGATATCTATACCAGAGGATTGTAGCCCCCCAAACATCTCCAATGCCCAGGTGAGAACTGCCCTCTCCAAGGCAAAAAACACAGCATCCATGGGACCGGATGGTGTCTCCGGCTGTGTGCTCCACGAACTCAATGAGGAATTAAACCCGCAGTTAGGACAACTGTTTAATCTTAGCCTCACCTCAGGATACGTACCCAAGGAGTGGCACACGGCGACTGTGGTCCCACTTCACAAGGGCGGTGCCTCCACCGACCCTGGTAATTACCGTCCCATTAGCTTGACAAGCCTTATCTGCAAAGCCATGGAGAGGATCATAATGGAACTCATAAATAAAGACATAGGGAACTTGCAGACTTTGGATCCAACCCAGTTTGGCTTTGTCAAAGGCAGATCATGCCTTTTAAACTTGGTTGACTTTTTCGAGACAGTCACCAAGGCCATTGATGAGGGAAAGGCAGTCCATACAGCCTACCTCGACCTGGCAAAGGCCTACGACACAATACCCCACTCAGGTATCATCGAAAAACTCATCAGCTTGAATGTAAACCCATACATCACAAGATGGGTTGCAAACTGGCTAAGTGACAGAACCCACAGGGTCAGAGTTGCTGGAGCCATGTCAGACTCAAAGCCTGTCACAAGTGGTGTCCCACAGGGCTCAGTCCTGGGTCCACTCTTGTTCGGCATCTACATTTCTGAAGTACAAGCAAACACAGGAGGGTTATGGCTGACAAAGTTTGCAGATGACTGCAAACTGCCATAGTCGAAAACATATCTGACACAGATATCCTTCAGAAGGGCCTCACAGAAACGGATAACTGGTGCCAGAGCCATGGCCTAAAGTTAAACGCCAAGAAATGCATAGTCATACCCTTCGGGAGAAACAAGGTTACCCCTAGCTACCATATAGGTGGCAATCCACTGAGCACAGAAGAAGTCATCAGGGATCTGGGGACCCAGGTTGACAGTAGCCTTCGTTTGGCACTCATGTTGCTAAAGTAGTTAGGAAAACCTTCTACATTGCCCACCTGATCATGAAGGGATTCACATCTAGATCAAGGGAGGTCATCGTCCCCTGTACTCATCACTCATTAGACCTATGATTGAGTACAATGCCCCATTCGAATGTATCTGACCCGACACCTGCAGCAGCTGGAAAGGCCCCAAAAGTTCCTCACCAAAAGGATAAAGGGTCTCAAAATATGTCTTATGCTGCCCGACTGAAAGAACTCCAGCTCTATTCAGTCTCATACCGCTTGCTCAGAGGTGACCTGTGCCTGACATATAAGGCCATGTCAAACCCAGATTTGATGAATATGCTTCACCTCAAAAAATCTAGATCCCTCAGAACCACAAGGGCGGGAGACTTAAACCTTGACAAGGTTATTAATAGAACGTGCTGGAGGGACAAATTCATCACCCAGAGACTCCCTATGCTGTGGAACAAAATCCCAGTACATGTGAGGCAGAGCACCTCGCTGGCCTTGTTCAAGAGGAATCTTGACCAATGGATGGGAGATCGCAGATATACCCCAGGGATTACTTCAGTGTCACTGCTTGACAGAGGCACAGCAAAATAATAGGCATAGTTTTATTCAAACTAAAGGGGTGGCGAAAGCCACATAACTATGGGCTAGGCTTATAAATGCCCTTGGGCAGATAGCCTAGTATGAACCTATGAACCTATGAACTCACTGAATTATTACAGTAATTTTTCTTACTGCATTTGGCCATATACATTATATGATATGAACCACATATGCAAAGTAAATGTTCACAGTTGTTTTACTTCACTCTTGACCATTTAGCTTATTTTAATAACTTAGGTTATGCTTCACTGTGTTCTGAGGTACAAGTACACAGTTATGGAAAAGAAAAAAAAGTGAGTTTTCAATATACTCTTTGTGAGGCTGAGTCTGGAGGAAGGAGGGAAGTATAGAAATAGTTTTTTGGAACATATTAATGCATGTCTGTGAAGTGCTGTGTGAGCCTGTTATCATCTTGTGGTAGATCCCTTAATGGAGGAATGGCATGTCTGCTGCCTGAAAAATAGTTTTCACAGTTTTATGGATGGAGATTATTGTCATAATACGGTTGTGATAAACTAGTTTTCAGTTCTTCCTACCTCTTTGCAGTTGCTAATCTGGACACCATATGGGCCAGAGATAACTCCTCTGTTGAAACAGATGGTTACAATACAAACTGGAAGTCTCAATCTGGTCAGATATTTAAAACCAGACCAATTACGGAAGGGCTAAACAGATACGTATTTTACTGGGCACTCCTAATAGTGTTTTGACCTTAGTTTTATTCTCTTGTTCAGTTCATTTATTCAGGGTATCATATGGTTTACATACTGCAGTCCTTTACTAGTTAGAGCAGATATCATATAATTCCACTTTTCTATATTGTGTATAAGCAGGTCTTCCTTACAAGGAGGTAAATGTACTAATTAATGTAGGTATTTTGCATGGAATGCACATAAATGATTGCATTTTGGTCACTTTTGGTTTTCTACAGAAGATCCATGTAGTATTTATGAATATTACAGTTTAAGGACAACTATTTAATAGTCTGATTACCTCCATTGATTTGTAAAGTATGATCTTGGTAAATATCAACAAAATGAAGGATAGTTAAAGTTTATGGTTTCTGTGAATGCAGCAAATTCTGGAATCACTTCCAAGAAGTGCACTCCTTTGCCTGATAGGTTCAAGTCTCTCTCTTTCTCATTTAGAGAACCACTTTACTTTTTATAATGTTATCTGGGTAGGGGTTGGGAGGCAGAAAACTATGAGCACATGTCATTTGGGTTTATATCTTAGTTACATGATATTTGGGTTGATATCTTAGTTACAGATCCCTATCATATCACTGAAGTTTCAAAACTTCAAAATTCTTATGATCAAGACCATATGATCGAAGTTTTGAAACACTGAACACTTTGAATGGAAATCGTGGTAAAGCAAGAAATGGGAAATTTACCCTTTTCCTCACTGTAGTGTGATCTTGGAGCTGTTATATTTAATTTACGGGGGATGTGGGGAGTGCAGTGGGGCAGGGGGACTTGCCCTCTGCAAAAACATAAAAAAAAGTTTTTGTTTTTCTATTTTTTTCTTTTATGTTCCTACTGAAGATAGGGGTAGCAATGGGCTCCCCCTGTGTGAATAGTTATGCTAACCTGGTTATGGCTAGCTGGGAGAAAGACTATGGGCAGGATTCACGAAGCCTCCATGTAAGAGTTATAACTCTTACACGGAGGCTGCAGTTAAATGGAGTGATGTCAGTATGCTCTGCATATTCATGAGAGCATGCTGAATCACACCTAAGGCTAACACGGTCCGTGGAAGACAGTAGGGGGCATGTCCGTAGGCCGAGCCCTGCAAGCGGACACGCCCCCACAAGAGTAAAATTGCCCAAAGTAAACACCCATGACAGAGGCCATGAAAATGTGAATAAACACAACACAACACATGCCCCCACAGACTATGAACATAAAATATATAAATGAACATGTTATATATTTTTTTTAAATCGTAAAGATGTTTGCCCGTGAGTGCGCTCGTTTGCGCGGGCGTGCCCGTAGCTTAGCCACAGTTAGCAGTCAGTGGAAAAGGATATAAGAACTAAATATGCAAAGTAAGCCAAGAAGCAATAGCGTAGCAGTAGAGATGTTGGCTAAAGAGCAGGCATTCATGGTTCGAGCCCCCACAACATCAATTTTTATTTTTAGTAAAATAAGCACGAAACAAGTCCCTGACAAATATGTACACATATAAAATTATATTTTATGTTAAATGTAATGAAATAGTCCATTTATTTTGAAGAAATGTGAGATAACAAAACAATAAAAAATGCGAGATGTGCCTATAGCTGAGCTACAGTTTAACAAGGTGAGTGCATCTGCCTGTAGGTGAGCAGTGGTTTAACAGGTGCAAAATGAGTGGCCGTAGGTGAGCAGTGGTTTAACAGGTGCAAAATGAGTTCCCGTAGGTGAGCAGTGGTTTAACACGCTGAAACTGTGTGCCCCTAGCTGGGCTGAGCGTAATATGCGTGCTAACAGCCAAATGAGGCGTAAACAAGCTAACCGACGGGCAACGTTGAGCAAGCTGTAACAAAACTGCCTTTACATAGACACACCCCCTAGCCTGTCTAGACAGTCATAAAATATAAAAAGCAGTTGCGAGGTTTGAACCCAGGATACCATGCACCATAGTCAAGGTACTGAACCACTAAGCCACAACAACTGTACTTAGAAATGCAGTAATAGCCGATATATAGGAATGAATAGAAAGTGGAGCATGACAAAGCAGGTTTTGTGAAGTTGATACAATTCTAAAATGGCCAATCACAGATAAGTGTGGGAAAAACGGCATATATAAGCCCCATAGGTGGGAATACACAGCATAAACGATTGTAGAACTGACTTGCAGCCAGAATGTCAGGAGTAGGTGAGGGTAGTTGCTTTCGAGCACAGAGGTGGGGCGTTGAGGAGTCCAGATACATGGTCTAGCTCCTAGTCCACAATCATGAGGCCCAACTCATGCAGGGCCAGGTCCTGTGGGGAGCATATAGGGCTGAGGCGTGGGACCGGTTGGCTCATGATCTCACCAGTGCCAGAGGGATTCCAAGGACTGGTGAGCAGGTCCGTCACCACTATGCGGACCTGAAGAGACGCAAGCAGGACCAATTGAACCTTTGGATCCAGGAGGCCAGGCAAATGCCCAACGCCCCACTACTGAGTAAGTTACATTTAATTATGTATGTAAGAAATTAAATTAGCTGATATTATGGAGATGTGTATTCCAATATTACTTCATTTATATTACAGCTGCAGGTGTCCGTTCTGCGAACCACAGAGCCTATGGCGATAGGTTGGTGCGGTTGCGCCACCAGGCAGGTCAGTAATCCACTCCCAGTAACTGTAAAGAAATATAAAAGTATGACAGTTAGCAAAAGAGTGCAGTGTAGTCACTAAGTAATAAAATGTGCAAGTAAAAGTGTTTGCAAGTATTGCTTGATTACAAAAGTGTGTTGCAGTCTGTAATCCAAACAGAAAAATGAAAATGTCTGAAATAAAGTCTGAAATAAAGATGCCTCACCTGTAATATAATAGTACACAACCTGCAGCAGGCTGAAAAGTACAGCTGCAGAAGATGAGCAAATCACATGTGTGAAATATATCCCTGTTGAAATACTGAAACATGACAGAAGTGAGGCTGCTGGAAAGGATTGTAATAACTACAGGTAAACATGTCAATAAAGCCTAGAAGTAAGTACCATCCTGAATAGTAAAATGAAAACAAGTGAGAGAGTGTGAGAAAGAGTTATGAATCCACCAATAAAGTAGTAAGAACCCCTGAATAAAGTATACTGCAGTCAGTACAGAATGAAATGAATGTGACAAGTAGAACCAAACTGCAAAATGTGTTCAAAGTGTTGCTGCAGTTGGAATGTGCATCCCAAAATCTGGATATGTTGCTCTCAGTCTGCAATATGTAGATAGTATGATTGTCTGAAATATCAAACATCCACAGTTGTCTATAGCTAAATAAAGCAAATGTAGCAGGATGATGTAGCTGAACAAAGCCAGATATGAACATGTATGAATAACAATAAAATGTATATTGATGTAGCAGTAACAGTCCTATCACCAAATTGAAGTAGTTATCATATAGGAAACTGTAGTTAGAACAGTAGTGTGTATATATCTGTAGCTATTAGAAATGTACAGCATATGTATTGGTATTCGAAGGTGTTAATATTATTTTCTTCACCCCACCCTATAACCACATATAATCCATTCCACGTGAAATTGGTATGTGCAATCACAATTAACACCCCTGGACATTTGTCCTGTTGGGTCATAAATATTTGCATGTACGTTGATGCATCTGCCCTGTTCATACATCCAAACCTGATGGCCTGTTGCCATCAATCAACCCTGCATGTTGTTGGACTGTGTATTGCTGTTCAAATTATGCATGCGTTATGCTCGCTGTTCAATGGTGTGAATATCTGGGTGTTTGGTTAATGGGAATACTAATGCATGCTGTTACAACTAATTGCGAATGGTATTGTATGTTACTAACCCAAACTGTCATGACATAATGCAAAACATAGAACGACAGGGAAGGCGGGTTCCAGCGGACCCACCTCTCCCACCTCAGCTGGCGAGTGCACCTGGCACTAGTGCCCAGTCTGGACCGTCCTCTGGTGGCCCTGTACCACCTGTGGGTGGAAGTGCTGCAGGGGATGGGGCCCATCCTCCCTCTGCAAGTGTAGCCGACTGTGGTGCGTAGGGAGATCCAGGACTCTGTTCTTGGGCCCCTATGCCAGCTTGAGGCACAGGTGGCACAACTTACGGGCATGCCTGTTGCCCAGCCTACACAGCCCACAGCACAGCCCCATCCTGGGCAGTGAAGGAACAGTGGCAACTGCCCATGGGTGGGGATATCAGTTCCACTGTTGCCATCTGTGGGCTCATGGGCTCTGGATATCCAAACCACCGTCCCCGTCAATTGTGTAACCCCCCCCACATGTGTCATACACCGCCCCTGTATGCGTCTTGTTTGTCTTGTCTGTTGACCTACCCAACCTACCTCCCCAGCTATACCAACTTCCTTCACCTGACATACCACTCTCACCTGAAAAAAAAAAAAAAAAAAAAAAAAAGGGCACTCTGTACCTACAAAAAAATTACGCCCCATACATAGCTGCCCATTCCGCACATATCTCTGCTGGACATGGAAACTATCAATTACAATTGGCTGCACAACAAGTATTATTGTTGTCCTGACACCTCTCTCAGGGGTGGAAGGTTTCAAATGTCACGCCAAATTACATACATATGCACAGCTGTTGCTGATGAAGAAATGGGCAGCTATGGGCCTTACCTATATCCCTCCTGCAAAACCCGAGCTTGTTTCCCTACTGTCTTACCATCTTTGTGACCCCTTTTTCACCACTTTCCTTTCTCCCCATTTTCATTTCTTTCAAAGAAAATAGCGTGGGTGTGTGCAAGAGTAAGCACGTTTAAGCGGTTGTAAGCGGGTGTGCGCGGGTGTGCGTGGAGCTAAACGCCAGTGCGCATGCGTGAGCTCCATGCAAACCAGCGCTAACCTGGTTACAACTGCTTAAAAGTGCCTTAGTCACTGTGATTGACAGGTCCTGTAGTCAGTTCAAAAGCAAAATAAAATCCCACTGTCAGTCCCAAACCCAGGACCTTGGAAACACTAGTCTGCATGACTTACCACTAAGCCATGACTGTTATACAAGAACATTGTGCTAAAATAAATATATCATGTAATAGTAGGAATGAATGTAAAGGGAATATAGGATGTGTAGTACACAAAGCATGTTGTGTATATTTACTGTCAAATCTAGTGGATATCTATGATAGTAGTGTGTGAACAGAAACAGCCATGCTAGTTGATAGCTAGTAGGTAATAATGTCACTGTAGCACCTTGCAAGCCACACACATACTCACAGCAGGATAATCACTGCCCATACCCCACAACCTGTTACAGGAACACATCCGGACCAAGTAATAAAATATGTGGAGCAAAGGGCCAAAACCAGGGACACATTACAAATAATGTTACAACAAACTTAGACAGTTCAGAGAGTAACAGGTTCTGCATTTTGTGGGATGTTTGGAAGGGTATCAAGTCTGAAACTTAAATGTTTGTCACTATATTCTGACTTGAGCCCAGAGTGATTTGCCAGAAAAAGCTGTGCATGAGATATTGACCAAAATATGAGGCAGAAATGTGGACAACCTGCAAATATTTGTACACATGAGAGGTTTGACACCACCATATTTGAATAGTTAAGAGCCTAGACATAGCAACAGTGACTGAGTTACAGGAATGCCCCACAGACTCCATGTGAAATGTACAAATAGTAGGCAGAAAGGTGTTACAACACATGCAATGGTAACTATGAAGTCCTGAAAGTATGCACCACTTGCATGGCAGAAAAAGTGTAGTAATACATATGCTCATGCTATCCCACAGTCTCAACTGCAGCATACCAGACAATTTAATGGGTGTACCCCACTGATATGTACCATTCCATAAGGCAGATAACAAATGCACCTGAGAGTGTCTGGGGCCTGCTCAGCAGCATACTCAAATACCCTAATAGATGTCAAGGCCCACACCATGGCCAGACCACACTGCATGCTGTAACACCCTAGCAGATATAGCAAGCATTCCAAGGTGTGAATGTACATGGAAAATAGGAAAGCCACAGCAGCACACTACAGTCAGGACACCTAGCAGGCATACAAGTAGTGACTGTAAAGGGCAAGTTTTTAAGCCATAGCAACAAAGTGCAAGAGCCACTGCTATACACCAGTTACACCACATGTCCCACAGGAAAGCACACACACACACACACACACATTAGCAGTAGTAGTAGTCGTAGGTGTCAGTGTACACACACAGTTAGTACAGGAAACTGGATAAATGAATGGAGAAATGTTAATCTACAACACAGTTAGAAATATGAGAGAGATACCAACCTTTACACAGAACATTGTCCACAGCATACCAGCATGGTCCCTGCCCTTAAAATCTGAAAGGGCTACGCCTATCTCACATACCTTTTTATAGCACTGTTCTGAAATCACAGTGAGAACTGCAATCAGTACCCAACTGGCTGCATGCAATTAGCAAATGCTGGCTAACAATTGGTGCAGAGGCCATCACATGGACATAGGCAGATACCTACAAAAGCATGCTGTACTCCCAGTCCACACATGCAATACTTTCATTGCACCCTGAGGAGGAAGTGAGAGACAGAGAGAGAGAGAGAGACAGAGACAGAGACAGAAAAAAACAAGATTAAACATACACAAACAAAACTGGTCAGCAACAGCCACCTGAAAGCTGACAACTGGCAAGTGGAGCAGCAGGACACAAAACCAGACGGCAACACAAGCAGCTGTGACAAAACACAGGTAATGTAAAGTAATACTATAAAGGTCTACATACTGTGAACCCTCCATATGTGTCATTGGTCTGTATCCATATGTATATGAAGATGTGCAAAGGGCAGGGGACATACAGCAACTATCAGTGAAGGCTGTACATACATTTGTATGTGAGAGCATCTATGTGCACATATCAATGTAGGTTGAATGTAGATTGTAGTGCAATGTACAAAGTCGGTTTCACAGTTATGTATGTTTAGCAGTATGTTAGTGTGTGTATACAGTATGGTAAACAAACATGTTGATATGTATCTATCATATGGATACGTATGTATGTCAAAATATGTATGTATGTATATATATATATATATATATATATATATATATATATATATAATATGCATATATGTATACATACATAGAGAGAGATGTAGGAATACATAGACAGATGTAGATAGAATATGTACAAACATATATATGTAATACACACATACAGATATAGATATATGTAGATACATATACATAGACATACAGATCTGACTATCTGCAGGTATGACTGTATATGATGACCTCAATACCCCCTGTCCCACCCCCTCTGTCACTCTCACCCCCTCTCTGTCACACCCCCTCTCCATATCTATAGCAATATATGTACATCAATATATAGACAGACAGATCTGACTATCTACAGGTATGAATGTATATGACAACCTCAACACCCCCTGTCCCACCCCCTCTGTCACTCTCACCCCCTCTCTGTCACACCCCCCCTCTCCATATCTATAGCAATATATGTACATCAATATATATATGTGTATATGTATACAGACATATATATATCTATATACATATAGATATATCTATATACATATATATATATATATATATATATATATATATATATATATATATATAGAGAGAGAGAGAGAGATGTATATATATTCTGAGTGAGGCACATGTGTACAGATGTATTGCAATAGGTGCCTGGTGACAAAGGCATGGAGTGAACACCAGTGTCAAAACTGGAGTACCATACCCCATTTCAAATCACCTACACCAGTAACCACCAGATATGTGATTGGCTGCCCACCACTGCATGTGTCAGGGGTGAACAGGGTCATAAATGTGTACAATAGTCCCCCCAATGATATTCACAGTGGCACACTATTCCTGGAAAACCTGCACATGGTATGTGTCAGCAGACATGGTGTGTCAGCTATGGGCATGTAGGTCAGTGTACCCCTCCACATCACATAATGGCTGCCATGGTATGTACCTCACATGACAGCTACAGATATGGAGAAGGACACAGTGACATGTACAACACTGTGACAATGCACTCAAACACATTACCAATGCACAGTGACTGACAACACCACAGAGTACACACATACTACCCACATAGAGGTTACCACTCCTGGATTTACATACTTAAGTCACACCCATGACAAATGTCCAACAACCATAGTAACACCTCACACCATCCACAACCTAAATGACTGCTGTGTGTTGTCCATGCCACTGCAATAGAGAGCACATGTGGAGGTAAAGGTTCCTACCCACAGATAAGACATACCCTGCAATAAACCACACAGTGTTAAGAAGCAAGACTCCCCATGAGTACATGTCACACATACCCCTGCTGAATGTTAGTCAGATAGGTAATATGCCATATGAGTCACCCTGTGTAACTGTTTGACAGCAGCAGGTACCATCACACCACATGTGTCACAATGGTCAGGGTAGCAGAACAGTATGCTGCTGTAGTCCCAGGGGCAATAGCATATTGTATAGTATTGTATTGTAATGTATTGTATTATGTTGTATTGTATTGGTATGTTGAGGTGCCTCCTTCATGGAGTGGAACCACTGCTGCTGTGCACCAGTGTACAGGTACATATCCTGTAGTCAGGCTAGTGTCACATAGCACTTCTGTATGTGTGTTTAGCTCCTGTCGGAGTTCATGTAGCATGCAACCGGGGATACCATCAGGTCCCATTCATGTTGTGTATTCTGCTTTCCTGAGGGCGGCTCTCACCTGGACATCTGTGATGACAGGGAGGTTACAGTCAGCTGGGATAACTATGTCTTATTTTGGGGGAGAGGGAGGGGTGAAACCTGCACTGAACCTGTCTGCCACAATGTTGTCAATATCTGTGGTTTCAGTGAATTATTTGTTGTTGTGTACTAACTATGAGCATAGTAGAGGGATTCTGACCAGGTTGCTAACATAACTGAAGAAGGCCTTGTGGTTATCTGTAGTGTCCCTCTTGATTTCCCTCTCAAAGTTGCCCATGGATGTTTGTATGAGGGAATATAGATCCTTACTAGTGCTGCTCCGACATGCCTTCCCTTTATGGAATTATGCTCTGTCTTGCAGTAGCTTCCATATTTTGTAATACAATCTGTCTATGGCTGGGGTCCACCAGACAGGATGCTGTCCCTTTGTGGAGAGTGTCTTGGCCATATATGGGACTGCATGATCCATGCATTCTTGGAGATGTCCGTAGAAAGCATTTGTGAAGGGGTCAGTATTGTGGGTTGTGTCTTCCAGTGGCCCAGTGGGCTGAAAGCATACCATGTCACTGTTACAAAGTGTAAAGTTTGCATTTGCAATGTTATTTACTATAGTCGTTTGTGCTGGTGGTGGAGGTGGGATATGTATATCCAGGGCAATTAGTTTGTGGTCAGCTCACAGTAGTTGATGATGTAGCCCATACAGTACCTAGATACAAACCCCCAAAGTGAGGAGGAGCTCTGGACCTGAATCAGTGTTCTGACTGCTGGGGTTTGGTAGTATGTCGTATGGAGTGTACCAGGTACTGTTGCATAGTTGCTGGCTGAGCACTGATACCTAGCCATTTACATGTGTATCCACCAATAGACAGACAGATGCTATATATGTGAGATATGTCGTATCATAACAGTCGAGTAGCATGTGTAGTATGTGTGCCAAATTCTGCTGACATATATTGCTGATATCAGGTTATTTCCTTTTTCAGGAACATGGCTCACCCGCGAAATCCAGCTTACTCCACAGTTGAGGATGAGGAGATACACCAGAGCCTGGTGCGGGATTATGCAATACTCTTTTCCCGCACCAGCCAGAATCAGCAGGAGAGTGCTGCACTGTGGCAAGACCTGGTCCATCGGGTAAATGACATAGGCACGCATAATAGGACATATGAGCAGGTACGACATCACTGCAGTGATTTAATCAGGAATGTCCATCAGCGTGCGTTGGATATCCACAGGCAACAGGTCGCCACAGGTGGTGGGGTGGCTACACATCCCCCACTCACCAGACTGGAGGGACTACTCATGAGTGTAGTGGCTCCAGTACGCCAACAACAACAACAGCAGCAGACATGCATTATGATGGAGGCTGGAGCCACACAGCAGCAAGACTATGAACGTGCATGTAATATGCCATATGTATAGTTGACTGTTGTGTATACTGGTAGTTAATGCATGTGTGAGGTGTGTCCTTGGTTTGTAGCTGTCATCATAGTATTTAATGTGCAAGTGTGATATCCTCAGTATCAGCAGCTGACCTGTGAAAGGCGACTGTTGTACTACTGACCTGTATCATACTCAGTATCAATGGCACAGTTGTGCCCACTGACATTAGTTTCCTCACTTTTGCAGGTCCCTCTGGTGTAACAGCAATGCAGCCTATCCATGCTGGTGAGTGTGTATTAACAATACCTTTAATAGTCTTGATAGTAATAGTAATATTAGGCTCACTTAGTAGTGCTCTTTGTATGCATGCAGGTGTGTCTGTGTGTTGATATCTCGCATACTGAGTAGTGTACAACTATGTGCAACTGTGTGCAATTGTGTGCATCTGTACGTGTGCTTGTGAGCAGGTGTGCATGTCTGCATGTGTGCATGTGAGCACATGCGCATGTGTGCATGTGTGCACATGTGCATGTGTGCATGTGTGCACCTGTGCATGTGTGCATTTGTGCACCTGTGCATGTGTGCATGTGTGCATGTGTGCATGTGCGCATGTGTGCACCTGTGCATGTGTGCATGTGTGCACCTGTGCATGTGTGGATGTGTGCATCTCTGGTAATATTGTGTAGGCATTGTAAACTGTGTTTCCTGTTTCCCTCCCAGATATTCTGGTGCTGCTCTGGTGTCATGCAGCAGGGAATCTGAAGCAGGTGCCATGGGTACTGATAATGATGACATCTGTGTAATGGCACAGGAAGGTATGCCAGGGTCAATCATTGGTCAGCCAATTGACAGTACACAGCTGTCAACCCCATCAATGCGCACAGTTATCCTGCCAGTACACCCTTTGTCACCAATGTCCCTAGGTGATGGACAGCATACAGTGGGCATTGACCAGGGTAATGTGGTATCTGTGGCTCATGCCTCCCCACACAGCAGCCATGAGCATAGCCCTGAGATGGTACCACACAGACAGATGTCCAGGGGTTCTCGTGGGAGCATCCGTGGGCGTACTGCCCCTGTCAGATGTGCCCACAGAGGTCTTATAACCTCAGCTATGTTTCGGGCTGTCATGCAGGCACAGTCACGTATGGAACGGTACACCAGACAGGGTCTGAGGGAGCTGACAGCATGTCGCACAGCCATGACTGACAGTATGCGTGACATTGCGGCTGCCATCCATAATTTCACAGATGTCATAGACAGGCGTTGTGGGGACATATCAGACTGGTTCCACAACTACATGTCCATGAGCCAGGGCGATGGTGGACGGCTGAGGCATCGACGTGGGTGTATGCCAGCAACAGCAGCAGCTGGCAGTCGTCGTGGATGACAACAGGGCCGCGGCTGCCCCCATAGTGCCAGCAGCAGCCCCAGCAATGCTGGGTCTGTGCTGTCATCAAACCTCCCCAGGAGACCACATGCACTTGGCTCTGGCCAGGCCCGACAGGGATCTGTGTCCAGTCAACAAACACCTGCTTCTGATGACAGTACCCAGTCTGGGTTGGTACTGGATACAGTCCGTAGCACCCCTGCAAGGCACAGGTACTGTGTCCGTGGCCAGAGACACTGATCTGTATGACCTGGCAGGTACAAGTCTGTGGCTGTCCACAAACACCAGTATATGGCAGCCATGAGGTGGAGCTGTGTGCATCCATACACACATGTGAATTGACAACACCTAGGGCTACCGCATACACGCACACACTGCATCAACATTGCCCCACCTTGTACTGCTGTCCCTCACCAACACACATACACATACATGTCAATTGGTGGTATCGGTGGCTGACTCAGGCATACCAAGTTCACACCCTGTGCATATGATGAAACTGTGCCACCTCCTGCAATCTGTAACATCAGTGCAGGTACAGGTTAACATGTTCTGATGCACAGGATGACTACATAGATGTGTAGTAATAGTATCATGTTGTTAACAGTACTATGTGCTGAAATAATTGTGGGTATATCACAGCATGCCTGATGCAGTAAGGGTATGATTGTCATGTACTGTTGTCTACACCCATGGTAAGTACCATAGTGTATCATCTGCACATGTTGGCATACTGGTGGTAAGGATGTCAACAGAAGGCTACATACATAGGTAGCACAGGGGATAAGGTAATGAAAGTATTAATACGCAATGATGGACATGTAAACTGCAAGTGGCATGTTGCCCATACTGGACTCTGCAATGCGGATGTTGTTATGTGTGCAGTACTACACGACTGGTACAGGACACACAGGAGCACCCTAGCACTGCAAGCTCACATCTCATACCATGCTAGACAGCCCCAACACACAAAACTAACTGTCACAGGAGGGAGAGTCCCCATACATGTCAGGGATACTGTGGTGGCAGGCCAGGTAGCATACATCCTACTAAGTATGGAACCACTGAGTGAAGGCTCAGTGTCTGTTATTTGACATGTGTATTACTGCAGGTATGAGCACATGGGTTTCCATCCAGTTATTGTACATCCTGATGGTACATGGTCTGTACACTTGTGTGCGCTGAGACTGGACCCTAGCCATCTGACCTGTGTATTTCCATGTACATGTGCATAGTGCCTGCATATTTGCAGTGTTACATACTGGAAGTGGTACAGCTTGTTTGTTGTACAATGGACTACATGCAGCCCTGCTTACTGTAGCTTTGTTTGCATGCATGTTTGCTTGCAATTACCCTGGAATACTGATCCCACCTGCAATGCATAGTTACAGAGCTTCTGTGGACTCCTAGTGACATCTGCATAGCTTACTATATGTATGTCCATGTCTCACTTGACAGAACATCACTGTTTGTCCTGTTCACATGTACATTGCCTGTGACACATTGCATATGACTTACCTGGCATTTGTCCACGTGATCAGTCATATATGCCACTGCTAACTAATCACAGGCACTACACCCTCACATACTCATCTTTTGTTGCACCACCTGCTTTGCTAGGGATGGTTTGCACCTGTCACCCCTGTGCTTTTGGATATTGGCAAAGACTCTTGCTACCCCAATAGTGCCTTTGTTAGGCAAGGCTCAAATGACAAACCCACCTTCATAGGTATCACAAGGGATAAGAAACTAAGAGTAATGCTACTCAACGCCAGGATTCTAAACCTCTAGAGGCATGCACTCAAAACTCTCCTTAGCATGGACAACATCAATATCTGTGCAGTAAAAGATACCTGGTTCAGGGCTACTGAGAGCACCCCAGCACTACCAGGTTATACCTCATACCATGCTTTTCAGCCCCAAACTTGGACCAAACCACAAAAGGAGGGGGAGTATTGATATTCATCAAAGATACCCACACCTCCAGGTTGGTGGCAAAGCACCAAGCGTCAGAGACTATCCATGTGCAACTAACAATGGGTAAAACTGCCTTCCAGGTTATAGCCTGCTACAGACCACCCTCCCAAACCCAAGAACTGCACTCGGCCTTCCTGAGAACAGTGGAAAATATGAAGGTCTCTCCAAACACCATTATATTGGACGACTTCAACTACCCAAACATAGACTGGGAGCATGACTCTAGCTCCAACACCCTAGCCCAAAGATTCCTAGAATATATGAACTCAAGTGCTATGGAACAACTTGTTACCACTCCCACAAGAAGGGAAAACATACTGGACCTGATCATCACCAACATGGTGACTCTATGCTCCAGACCAGAAGTGTATCCCTCACTGGTAAGATCAGACCATAAAGTAATCTCACTGGATATTCACATCCCGACCCCACCCCCTTCCCAGAAAACCACAGTGAACAACTTCTCTAAAGCAAATTCACACTCCTCAAAACTGAGGTGGAAACCTTCAAAGCCCCTGGGCCTGTGGAAAATACGGACCAGACCGCAGATTCCTCTATAAACGCATTCTATGGACACCTTCAGGAATGCATGGATCATGCGATCCCGAATAAAACCAAGACCCAATCCTCCAAAGGCAGACATCCTGTCTGGTGGACCCCAGCCATAAACAAACTATGCAATAGAAGGAGGAAGCTACTAAATGATACAGCAAAATCCCAAAAAGGGAAGGCATCACTGATCAGTATTAGCAAAAAACTACGGGCAATCATAAGATTGTCTAAGGCCAGCTTTGAGAGAAAATTGCACAGGACACTAAGCATCATCACAAGGCTTTCTTTAGTTATGTTAGGAACCTGGGTGGTAATTCCCAGATATGCTCAGAGGTAGTCCAAAATGTCAATAGAAACACCAAACCCACAGACATTGCCAACATCCTAGCTGACAGGTTCAGTGCAAACTTCTCCCCCCCTCCACACCAAAAGGGCAAATATTTAACCCAGCAGAGTGCTGCCCCCCTGACATCTCAGATGCTCAGGTAAGAGCCGCCCTCTCCAAAGCAATAAACACTGCATCAATGGGACCAGACAGTGTCCCGGGCTGTGTCCTACATGAACTCCAAGAAGAGCTACACCCAAACATAAAACTACTGTTCAGTCCCAGCCTTACTACAGGATATGTGGCCAAAGAGTGGCGGACAGCAACAGTGGTCCCTCTACAGAAAGGTGGTGCCTCAACGGATCCTGGACACTATTGCCCCATAAGCCTGACTAGCTTGGTCTGCAAAGCTATGGAAAGGATCATCATGGACCTCATAAATAAAGATATTGGGGACCTACAGACACTGGATCATACCCAGTTTGGCTTTGTTAAGGGCAGATCCTGCCTCTCAAACCTGGTTGATTTCTTTGAAACAGTCACCAAGGCCATTGACAAGGGGAAGGTGGTCCACATAGCCTACCTGGACCTTGCAAAAGCCTTTGATACAATACCCCACTCGGGCATTCTAGAGAAGCTCACCAGCTTAAATAAAACCCCCTATGTCACTAGATGGCTTGCACACTGGCTCAAGGACAGAACCTACATGGTTAGAATTGCTGGAGCCATGCCAGACTCCAAACCAGTTACAAGTGGTGTCCCACAAGGCTCAGTCCTGGGACCTCTCCTGGTCAGTATATATTTATCGGAGGTACAGGCCAACACGGAAGGACTGTGGCTGACCAAATTCGCAGATGACTGCAAACTGGCCGCCATAATCAACTCTCCAGCCAACACAAGCATCCTCCAAAAGGGCCTCATAGAAACAGACAACTTGTGCCAGAGCCATGGCATCAAGCTGAATGCCAAAAAGTGTATAGTCATCCCCTTTGGCAAAAACAAAGTGCCCACAAAGTACCACATAGGTGGTAATCCATTAAGTACAGAAGAAGTAATTAGGGACCTGGGGACCCAAGTTGATAGCAATCTCTCATTTGACAACCACGTGGCCAAAGTGGTTAAAAAAACATTTTATATAGCCCACCTCATCATGAAGGGATTCACATCTAGATCAGGGGAGGACATCATGCCTCTTTACTCATCCCTCATCAGGCCCATAATTGAGTACAATGCCCCTGTTGGGATGTACCTTACCAAACACCTTCAGCAACTGGAAAGAAACCAGAAGTACCTCACTAAGGGGATCAAAGTGCTCAAACAGATGCCATATGCTGACCAGTTAAAGAAACTCCAGCTCTACTCAGTGGCATACCGCCTGTTCAGAGGCAATCTGCGCTTGATGTATAAAGCCATGTCAAACCCAGAATTAATGGGCATGCTGCACCTTTGAATATCCAAATCCCATTGAGCTACATGCTCGAGAGACTTGAACCTCAGCACTGAAATAAATAGGACATGCTGGAGGGACAGATTCATAACCCAGAGGCTCCCTTCACTCTGGAATAAAATCCCAGTCCAGGTTAGGCAGAGTCCCTCATTGACTCTCTTCAAGAGGAATCTTGATGAGTGGATGGGACATCATAGGTTTGCCCCGGGTATCACTTCTGTGTCACTGTTAGACAGAGGCACAGTATACTAACCTAGAAAAAGGGCATAGCAAGATAAATTTACAATGGATGGCGACAGCCAAACACATTCTGGCTAGGTTTATAAATGCTCTAGGGCAGATAGCCTAGTATGAACCTATGAACCTATGTACCTTGTTCCCCATTGGTATGTGCTTTTAATCACCATGGCAGTCACAATACTATGGTAGCATGTGCAAAGGTCAGTTGTCAGTCACCTCTATGGTACAGTTGTGGAATATGTGGGTCATGTGGCAATGTCACAGCTGCCACATGTACACAGTCAACCCTCTCCCCTACACATGGCAGTACAACACATGTATGAGATGGAACCACATAGCCAAACTGGGGACTAAGCACTCTGAACCCAGTACTGGCATAACCTGTCAGGTGGCATGAAATACTACAGTGACTACAATACCAGTCTGATGTAGACCTACACTGACAGCAATACAAGCACTTGAACACACTGGGCCATTCGTGGAGCCTAAGAATAGCATCCTGCCTGAGTGGCAGACACCTCTGCAGCTGACATACAGGCATACGTTATGCCAGAACACATCACGCATAACACATAGCACACAAATCCTGTGTGCCAAACAGTCACAGCCTGTACGGCTAGACAACACACCTGCTACAGTTGTGTTAGGTACCTTTATTGTCCGGTACAGTGAGGTCACGCTCACCAGGCTTGACAAGGTGAAGGTCACAGTGATATGCCCGTGGGGCACTATGGTCCACCACATAACACAAGCATACAGGTCAGTCAGAGGCATGGACACATATGACTCAGTCATTGTCCATGCCACTATGGCTGACCTGTGATGTACCTCCCTGGACTACATGATAGGGAACATGGAAGGGCTCTCTGAGCATGTGGCACAGGCTGGTATGACCCTGACCTTGGTCGGCATCATACCCTCACCAGGAATGCTGACGTATTACTGAATGCTGATGATTTACTGTAGCTACAACACCCTATCTAAAAGGTTCCTAGCATGTAGTCACTGCATTGCTATGGAACAACTTGTTACCACTCCCACAACAGGTGAAAATATGCAGCACCTGTTCATCAACAACATGTAGACTATATGCCCCAGACCAGATGTGTATCCCTCGCTGCTAGGTTGATACCATCTACATATCACATTGTATATACACATACCACATGCAGCACCCGCACAGAAGACCACAGTCATAATGTTATCCAGTACAAATACCATGTATTCACATGTGGCAGGCGTCAGACATGGTAACTATTGAAGGTCACAGGTACATATGTGTATTTGGCACACACATACATCATCTGTGTCCATTGCTATTACTGGTTTAATCGATGTCATGCATTATTGTGAACAACAACCCACACACATGGGCATTCTGTGTGACAAAAACACACGTGGCATGTCTGGAATCCAATGCCATAACTAACTTTGCTATGACAGTAGTGAGAGACGCAGTAGCAGAGCATGCTATTTGCATTACTGAGAGATTTGCCCTCTTCCGCTGTACTTGTAGGGTGCTGACATCATCTTTGTATAGAGATTGGAATATGCAGCAGCTGGTGTGTTGTACTGGTTGGCAAAAGGGTCAGTTCTGTCACACATGTAATTGCACACACACTACTTTCACCCTTTCCCACACACACTTGCTATTTGTAGGATTCAAACCCCTACCTATGTTATGACACTCAAGACGGACACATTAGCAGAGCATGCTATTCGCATTACTGGGAGGTTTTTCTTCTCCTGCTGTACTTATAGGGTGCTGACATCATCAGTGTTTAGAAAGGGGAATGTGCATCCTGTAGTGTGTTCTCCTAGTTGCCAAAAGGGACATTTCTTTCATATAGACTTGCACACACACTAACCCCCTCCACACAAATTGAGCATTTGCAGGATTCAAACCCCTACCTAACTATGTTATGACACTTGAGACGGACGCATTAGCAGAGCACGCTATTCGCATTACTGGGAGGTTTCCCTTCTCCTGCTTTACTTATAGGGTGCTGACATCATCAGTGTTTAGAAAGGGGAATGTGCATCGTGTAGTGTGTTCTCCTAGTTGCCAAAAGGGACATTTCTTTCATACAGACTTACACACACACACTAACCCCCTCCACACACACTTAACATTTGCAGGATTCAAACCCCTACCTAACTATGTTATTACACTTGAGACGGATGCATTAGCAGAGCGCGCTATTTGCATTACTGGGAGGCTTCTTTTCTCCTGCTTTACTTATAGGGTGCTGACATCATCAGTGTTTAGAAAGGGGAATGTGCATCCTGTAGTGTGTTCTCCTAGTTGCCAAAATGGATATTTCTTTCATACAGACTTGCACACACACTAACCCCCTCCACACACACTGAGCATTTGCAGGATTCAAACCCCTATCTAACTATGTTATGACACTCGAGATGGACGCATTAGCGGAGTGCGCTATTCGCATTACTGGGAGGTTTCCCTTCTCCTGCTATACTTATAGGGTGCTGACATCATCAGTGTTTAGAAAGGGGAATGTGCATCCTGTAGTGTGTTTTCCCAGTTGCAAAAAGGGACATTTCCCTCACACAGACTTTCACACACACCAGCCCCACTCACCCACACACACACACTGAGCATTTGCAGGATTCAAACCTCTACCTAACTATATTATGACACTTGAGGGAGACGCATTAGCAGAGCGCACTATCCGAATTACTGGGCATTTATTCTGCACCTGCAGTATTTATATGGTGCTGACATCATTATTTCTACAGAGGTATGTACATCTAGTACTACCTGTCAGGTGGGGGATAGCATATATATGCATTTTCAGCCACCTACGTCAGGGTCATATATGCACATCGCACTGACAGGTTATGTTTTATACCATGCTTCGTGACCACAGGACCTGTAACACACAACACAACCAGTCCTGACCACCCCTCCCACATCCAGGACACACACTTTGCTTCCCTGGGAACAGTGCCAAGATATGCAGGTGTTCACATACACCATTCCAGTTGTTAACGTCAGGTACAGGCATATTGTGTGTGGGAACTACTCAGGCCTCTACAACATTACCCTACAGCCAGTACAATTTGTGAGTCCATGTGCTGTGGCAGAACCACTCACCACAGCCACAAGGGGGAATACATAATGCACCTGACCATCTACAACATGGGTACTCACTGTTCCACACCAGAGGTAGACCACCATTGTTGATATTTGACTATACCCACCTTTCCCTGGTCATCCATATCCCATCCCCACCCCCAGGCAAGGTTGTCACTGCAAACAAAGTGTATTTATCAAAAGCAGACTTTACACTTGTGAAGACTGGGGTTGAAGACTTCAAAGGACCCATGCTGGGGGAGTATACAGGCCACTCTGCATAATCCTTGACAATTGCATTCTATGAGCATGTGGAAGGTTTGCATTGATCATGCTATCCCAAATATACCCATGACTGCTCCACAACAGGACACCTGTCAGATGTACACCAGCCATATATGAGCTGTCCAACAGACAGAGTGAGCTAATACATTGCAGAGCAGTAGCCCACAGAGGGAGGACATCTCTGAACAGTACCGGCACGGCACTTCAATCCCTCATAATCATCACGACACAGTGTTGACAGTGAAATTGTCCAGACAATGCATATAAGGCTCCCCTCAGTCTGTTATTGATGCCCACTTACTGTTAGTGGTCCTCAGCAACCCTCTTCCAGCACACACCAACAACATGGCTGTGGCTTAGCAAATTCAAACCCTGGGATCTCCACTGTGTCCCTGCTTGACAGAGGCACAGCACACTAGCCTCACACGGTGCCTTATGTGACCTACTTTACAGTGGCACAGTAGCCTACTGTACTGGGGAGGCAGACGCCAAGCACGCTCTGGCTAAGCTGTCATTCCCTAGGGTAAACAGCCTAGTGTTGACCTCTACACCCATATGTTTAATTGTCAGATGCACATTATTTGTTGCTGATAGACTGTTTGCAGGTCTTTATTGCCATAGCATTCCCTGTTTGTATGAACAACTTGTGTATCTGTGGAAGATGTTTGCATATGGGAGGGATCCACTATATCACGTATGTCTCTGTAGTCATTTAACTGTGTGCACTGGGCAGATTGCTGTAATGTGGTTGGTTCATGGAATAACACGTACAAATACCAGATATGTGTGGCCAACTGCTAAACTGAGATTTGGCCTAAGTGTGTGAGCATGCCCAGTTCAGCCTTCCCATGGCATGTTGTCTGACATATGTCTCATTTATCAAAGTGTGCGAGCATGCCCAGTGTGAGCTTTCCATATGTTGAACTCTGCAGCCCACCACATTTGTGGATGAGTGTGGACTTCAACAAATATCTCCCGTTTATGGTTGTGGGTTGTGTGTCATGTTGTGTAGTTACTGTCCAACTGCTTTGTGTGTGAACACAACAGGGATTATACTGTGCCTGCAGGGTTTGCATGGGATACTTTGCATACAGTTGTCAACATCCTTTCATACTGACCTAACACTGTAGTACCTTATAGTGTACTGGTTCAGTACTTTCACTGTGGTGGACAGTATCCTGGGCTTTAGTCCTATCACTGCTTTACAGTTCCATAGTGAGCACAACAGCCTGGTTAGGGGCCAGTTGTGCACATCTGACCATGTTGCATTATGTTCAGATATGAACTACTTAAACCAGGCTTGTCCAACATTGGTAGTGTATTCCACAACATAGGTGTACATTTGCAAACACTAGCGATGTGCCTTAGGCCATTTCTAATGCTAGTCGGAGAGTGTGTTTGTCCTTCCACACACATTGTAAGTGGAGTTTGCCATGACATATGTCATGGTTAGTATACTGTGCCTCTGTCTACCTGTGACATAACAGTGATACCCAGGGTAAACCTACCATCTCCCATCCACTCATCAAGATTCCTCTTGAGGTGAATCGATGAGTGACTCTATGGATAACCTGTACTGGGAGTTTACTCATGAGTGGGGGTGGCTTCTGTGTTATGGATCATGCAGTACAGCTTGTCCTATGTATGTCAGTGCTGGGGTTCAGGTCTCTCATATGCATAGCTCACTGCCATTCAGATTGTACAAGGTGCAGCATGTTTATTGATTCCAGCTTGGACATGGCTTTATACATCAGGCACAGCTTGCCTCTGGGTGGGCAGTATGGCAGTGTGTGTAGCTGCAGTTTGTTTAATCAGGCAACATATGGCATCTGTTCCAGCTCTTTGATACTCCTGTTGAGGTACTGTTGGATTCTTTACAGTTAACGGAGGTGTCTGCTGAGGTACATCCCACAGGGGCTATTGTAGTCAATTGTAATGCTGATGAAGGATGACTGCAGAGCCACAATGACCTCCCCTTATCTAGATCTGACAACCTTCATGATTAGGTGGGTATATGGTATGTTTCTGTAAACAGTACAGCCACATGTTTGTCCAATGCAGGATATCTATCACCTTGTGTCCCCAGGTCTCTCATTACATGTTAAGTATGTAATGGGTTAACACCTATGTGGTAATTGGTGGGCACTTACTGTATATCCATGGGGCTAACTATACACTTTTCTGCAATTAGCTTGCTGACATGGCTATGGCACCAGTTGTCTGTTTCTTTGTGGCCCTTCTGTGGGATACTTGTGTCAGCTGGAGGGTCGGATATGGTGGGCAGTTTGTAGTCCTCTGCAAACATGTTCAGACACAGTCCTTCCATGTTGGCCTGTACCTATGGGACATATATACCAAACGAGGGAGGTCCCAGGACCAAGCCTTGTGGGATGCCAGTTATATCTGGTTTGTAGTCTGACATGGCTGCAGCATGTCTGACCATGTCAGTTCTGTCCTTGGTCTGGTTTGCAACCCCTCTACTGACATAGGGGTTTATATTTAAGATGGTGAGCATATCTATAATGAACACATAGGGTATTGTATGGAAGCCTTTGCAAGGTCCAGCTACGCTGTGTGGACCACATTGCCCTCATCAATGACCTTAATGACTGTTTCAAATGAGTCAGACATGTTTAGGGGCAGGATCTGCACTTAAGAAAGCCACACTGGGTAGGGTCCGGTGTCAGTAGGTCCCCAATATCTTTATGTCTGTGGTACATGGTGATCCTTTCCATAGCTGTGCAGACCAAGCTTCTCAGGATTCTGGGGTGGTAGTTTTCAGTATCCATTCAGGCAACACCTTTGTTGAGAAGGACCACTGTTGTTGTACACTGCTCTTTGGGTACATATCCTGTGGTAAGGCTGACATTGAGCAGTAGTGTGATTTGGCATTCCATTCTTCTTGGAGTCCATGTTGGACTCAGCCCAGGACACCATCTCATACCATTGCTGCTGTGTGTTTTGCTTTGTAGATGCTGGCTGTTACCTCAGCATCTGCAATGTCAGGAGGCCAGCAGTCTGCTGGGATAGATATTTTGCATTCTGGGGGGGGGGGGGGGTTTGCACTGCACCTGTCAGGATGTATGTTGGCAATATGTGTGTTTGGTATGTTGTTTGTAATATTTGTGTGATTCAGAGCATATCTGTGAATTCCCAACACGGTTCCTACCATCAGTTGAGGAAGCCTTGGGATTATCCTTAGTGTCCTGTACAATTTGTATCTTCATAGGTTCATAGGTTCATACTAGGCTATCCACCATAGGGCATTTGTAAGCCTAGCCAGAGTGTGTGTGGCTTTCGCCACCCCTTGCTATGTGAATATTATGGCCATTTATGATTTGCTTTGCTGTGCCTCTGTCTGGACATGACACAGTGAAGACCCCCAGTGTAAATCTATGATCATCCATCCACTTGGCAAGATTCCTGTTGAAGATTGTCAGTGAGGGGCTCTGCCTAACATGGAGTGGGATTCTGTTCCAGGGTGTGGGGAGCCTCTGGGTTATGTATCTGTCCCTCCATCACATCCTATTTCATTATATGTTGAGGTTGACATCTCTCTCTTACAGCTCCGATGGCTTTGAGTTTTCTGGGGTGGAGCATGTCCATTACTCCTGTGTTGGACATGGCCTTGTACAACAGACATACAATGCCTCTGTGTAGGCAGTATGTGACTGCATTCAGCTGGGGTGTCTACAGCCAGGCAGCATATGACATATATTTGAGACCCTTTATCCTCTTGGTGAGGTACCTTTGAGGTCTTTCTAACTGCTGCAGGTGTCAGGTAAGGTACATCCCAAATGAGGCATTGTACTAGATTATGGGTCTGATAAGAGAACAGTATAGGGGCACAATGACCTCTGTTGACATAGATGTGAATCCTTTCATGATACGGTGTCCAATATAGACAGTCTTCCTAGCCACATTGGCAATGTGAGTGTCACATAACAGGTTACTGTCCACTTGTGTCCCTAGGCCCCTGATTACTCCTTCCATACATAATGGTTTACCACCTATGTGGTAATTTGTGAGTACCTTGTTTGGTATTTGGTGGGACATTCATACTGTCCAGTGTCTTCAGGACAGCTAGGTGGGGTTCCTGTGTGTGAGAGTGTGGTCTGTAGCATGCTTCAGACTGTACAGCAGTCTTGACTACGGTTAGTTGCACATGGTGGACTCCAATGCCTTGTGCATTGTCAGTTACCTGGACGTATGGGTGTCTGTGCTGAATATGGATACTCACCCTCCTTTTATGTTTTGTTCCAGGTTTTGGGGCCATAACGCATGATATGTGTTATAACCTGGTAGTGCTGGTGTGCTGTCAGGAGGCTTGCAGCAGGTTTCTGTCACTGCACAGACATCGATGTTCTCCATACTGGGGAGGGCCTCGGGAGCATGCATATTGAGGTTTACACATCTGGCATTGGTCAGCATTACCCTTATGTTTCTTTCCACTTATGTTTTCTAGGGTGGTGGGTTAGTCTTTTCAGCCTTGCCTACGAAAGGCTCTATGGAGGTGGCAAAAGCCTTATCCAATATCCAGACGCCCAGGAGTAACAGGTGCAAGCCATCCCTGGAACAGCTGCGTGGCTTGTCAAGCATGACATCCCAAGCAGACAGACATTGGATCCCCATGGAATGACACCAGTAATTGTGCCACTTGTTATAACTGATCATTCTGTGTTTGTACTGTGGCATCATTCTTGGTGAGGGTAGGATGCTGCAAACGGTCAGTGTCATACCGGCCTGGACTACATAATCGGAGAGCTCATCTATGTCTCTTTTCATGTAGTCCAGGGAGGTACATCTCAGGTCATTCACACCAGCATGGACTATGACTGCATCATATTTCTACTTGCTTTGGGGTGACCTGCATACTTGTGTTATGTGGCATATTGTAGCAGCCTACAGGCAGCTTACTGTACCCTTTCCCTTGTTCAGTCTGGTGTGCGGGAAGCAGCGTGTCTCACTATGGAGTCAACTATTACAACTGTATCAGGCATGTTGTTTCTCCTTCTGGCCTGTGACTGTTTGGCACACCAGCTTTGTGTGCATGTGCTATGTTTGGAGGTTGTTTGATTGGGTGTCTGCTTTGGAGGCCCCTGTTGGTGTGGTGTGTTTGTAATTCGGGCCTCCGGGAATGTTTTTCTGTGTTTATGTCTTTGGTTTGCAGTTGTCATAGGTCTATGTGGGACTGGGTTTGTGGTGTGTGTGGTTACCTTCTCCTCCTGACTAGTTTTGGGAGTACTGAGTTGAGGGAGCTCAGCCTCCAGTTTGGATAAATGGTAGCATCTCTCACATATATTTGTATTTCTTGGGGGGAGTTGAGGGTTGTCTGTGTACTTGGGGCAGGTGTAACATTGCCTCAAGATTCACAGATTCAACTTGTTGTAGCTGGCCTTAGTGGATTGTATGTGTGGACATATTTTATTGCCATACTACTGATCAGTGATTACTTCTTTTTTTATGTTTGCTCTATCATGTAGTAGCTTCCTCATTCTCTTGCATGGTTTGGTAATGGCTGGAGTCCACCATGCCAGATGCCTGCGTGTATGGCATTGTGTCTAGTTTTAATTTAGAATTGCATAATCCACGCATTCCTGGCAGTGTTCATGGAATGCCTGTATAACAGGTTCTGAGGTGTGGCCCATATTTTGCACCTGCACAGGGCCTTTAATGGATTCCACATCAGTTTGGAGGAGTGCAACTTTTGCTTTACACATATTTTTCACTGTGGTTTTCTGGCCAGGGACTGTGGTCAGGATGTGTATATCCAGTGTGATTACTCTTTGGCCTGGTCTTACCAGTGAGCAATACACTTCTTATCTTGCCATCCAGTACCCATGTTGCTGATTATCACATCCAGTATGCTTACCCCTCTTGTGGGAGTGGTACATTGTTCCTGGGCATTTTGGTTTATGGATTCTATGAACTTTTGTCCTACAGTGTTGGAGCTAGTATAATGCTCCCACTCTATGTCTGGGTATTTTCAGTCACCCAATATAATGTGGTTTGGAGGACTTGATATATTCATGTATTCCAACATAGGCCAGGTGCAGTTCCTGGTGTTGTGACAGTAGTCTGTAGCAGGCTATAAACTGGGAGGCAATTTTAGCCACTGTTACTTGACCATGGCTAGTTCATGCTGCTTCTTGTTGTGGTACCAACATGGGGGTGTGGTTATCCTTGACAATTATTGCTAGTCACCCTCCTTTTAGAGCTTGTTCCATGTTTTGAGGCTGTACAGCACAGTATGAGGTGTAACCTGGTAGTGTTAGGGTGCTGTTGTGAGCCTTGACCCAGTTTTCTGTTACAGCACAGATATCAACATTCTCCATACTGGGTGAGTTTAGACTGCATGCATCTTGCTGTTTAGACTTCTGGCATTGGGTAGCATTATATCTAGGTTCTTATCCCTTCTGATACCTATGGAGGTAGGTTTGTGTTTTGAGCCTTACCTATTCAGGGCACGCTGTGGGTAACAACAGCCTTTGCCAGTATCCATATGGCCTGCACTGATAGGTGCACGCCAGTCCTAGCAGGTGGAGCATCATGTCATGCTCAGCATGTCATCTCAGGCTGGCACACATTGTATCCCCTTTGACTAACTGCAATACTTCAGCCAATTATTGAAATTGATCATCTCATTGTCATATTGTGGCATGATGCTTGGTGAGGGTAGGATGTTAGTCACGGTCCTCAGGTGTGCATATAGTACATGGTGTTACATTACTTAACACATGGCATTCATGCCTCAGGTGGAGCTGCAGGGCTGCTTCTGTCGGATGCACATATTACACTCCCTGTACATGTTTGCGAGCAGGTCATGTCATTTTAGGCATCCCTGTTATTATTTGAGTGAGTCAGAGGGGGCATCATTCCCAGGGTTCCTACTGAGCCAGTGTATGTGCTATGCATTGCCTCTTTGCCAAGGCCAGGGCATACTGGGCCTGCCTCCTTCTGCCTACTGGGGCAGGCTCAGGTTGTTCCTCCTCCGAGTCACGCTCTGCCTGTGATGGCCTTGGCAATGGTGGGGGGCTGTTTGGCCCAGCCCTATGCTGGTCCTGCTGCATCTGTTTTCGCAAGATCATATTATGTAGCATAGCACATACCATGACAATTTGGGTACATGTAGTTGGTGTGTACTGCAAGGCTCCACCAGATGTGTCCAGACACTGGAACCATGACTTGAGCAGCCCAAACACATGCTCTATTACATTACGTGTTTGTGCGTGTGCCTCGTTATGGCGTTCCTTTTCAGGTGTGTGTGCATTTCTGATGGGTGTCATCAGCCATGGCTCCAGTGCATAATCTGCATCCCCCACTAGGTGTCCATGTGAGATGTCCCCATTGGCAAATGTCTGGTACAGCTGCGTCAAATGCCAGATATGGGAATCATGGTAGCTCCCAGGGCAGTCAGCACACACATTCATTATTATGCCCTGGGTATCACACACGACCTGGCAGTTGATGGAGGGGAAGCCCCTGCGGTTAATGTAGGCTCTACCCCGCTCACCAGCTGGTGCTTTGATGCATATGTGCGTGCAGTCTATTGCACCCACTACCTCAGGGTATTCTGCTATTTGCTGGAAGAGACGCATATTGCTGGCGAATACTTCACGGGCATTGGGGAAATATACATGATCACCGACATGTGCTGACATGGCATCCAGGAACTGGTGCAGTACCCTGGAGGCTGATGCCTGTGATATCCCCATCATATCACCAGTTGGTCTCTGGAAGGTACATGTTGCTAGTATTCTTAGGCCAACACATACCTTGGTTTCCACTGGGATGGGTTCCCCTCTGTTGGTTCTGTGTGTGAGGCGTGGCCTGCACAGCTCAACTATTTGCTGCAGGAGGTCTCTGTCCACTCTATAGCGCTCTAATATCTCCAGCTCATGTAACCCATGGTAGGTGACCCTGGGCCTGTACACTCGTCTTCATCTCCTCACTGTGGGTTGTCTGGCACCATCTGCATTGTCACCACTTTCAGCAAGTCGCCTATGTCTCATTATGACAGCTATGGCAGCCCCTAACATTTCTGCTCTGAGTTCAGCTTTTTCAGTTTTCACTTCTAATAGCTTACTCCTGTCTTGCAGTGTCTCTTGAGAGAAACATCCTGCACTGCTGTTTGCAGAGTTTTAAGTGCTGGGCTGGGCTACTGTTCTGCCTGTGTAATTGCCTGCTTCTAATTGTTGTCAATAGCTAGCTCCAGCAGAATTCTCTGCTAGCTTCCTATGAATTCTGTTGCTTCCTTTTTCCTTTCTGTTTCCTCAGGGGGGAGCAGTGTGCATACCAGCAGAAACACGCTCACAGTGGCTTACACGCGCGCACACATGCTTACACGGTTCAGAATCTGCTTATTCGGGTTAAAACGCCCGCACACCAGCGCAAACAGTGTTAAACATCTACCAACATGCTCCCACATGTTTAGTCTGCCTTACACGTGCGCATACTGTCCTACTAGCGCTTCATGGCGTGCATACGTGCGCATGCACGCCCAGCAAGAAACGTTGGTGTAGGCAACAGTGTACACCTTCCATTTCTTGACTTTCCCATGCTTATGTTGTGGCACTCCTCTTTCCATGATATGTGTCTAACATCTGTCATGTAACACTGACCTCCAATGAACTGCATTTCTTTCTGCCATTCCCCCATGTGATGTCACCTATCTCCTACTCTGTTCCTCCCCCTTATGTAACTCTTACACTACTCAGAATGTGCTCATTTGCTATGTGACAGTGGAATTCAGTATCCTAACACTCATTTGCATCAGATTGCCTACTAATGCTTAGTTACATGTCTTAGACTCAGCTTCCCCCCTTAGCAACCACTAAACGGTGGCCATGTTGTTTTTGGTCTGCTGGTCCCTGCATTGTAAACCCATGTATTGCTTAAAACCCACATTTGTGGGTTTATAACCTTCATTTTTATGTTTTATACAGCACAGCCCATTTGCGCGGGGCTGCGCTGCGTTTAAACACCGGCGATCACCGAAAAAAAAAAATTATTTATTTCTCAGATTTGCATCGGGGTACCTGGCCACATATTTGGCCATTGGCATGCTGCCTGACACATATGCACCATTTATTTGGAGCTGACATGGCTCCATTGTGGTTTTTGCAGAAATGTACTCAGTTGTCAACTGAGTACATTTCTGCAGCTAAAACGGCTCTTACACAGGCTGCTTTGGGCTTCCTGGATCGCTAATCTACCTCATTTGCATGCTATTTGGCTGCAAGTGAGGTGATTAGCATATCCACGCCCACTCCGTGTAAGAGACGTTTTAGCTGGTCTCTTACACGGACTTTAGGGCTGTTCCTGGATCGCGAAGGCTACATGGAGTCTTACACTACTCTTAGACTCCGTGCAAGCCTTCGTGAATCCTGCCCTATATATTGCACAACAGTGCATTTTCTTGCTTCATTCAGTATTGTAAGTGTTTTGTTGATGATGTCTTCCTGTTACAGAATGATACATTGTAACGACTGAATGAGTTTATTGAGTATTTGAATGATAGCACCTCCTTTCTTAGGTTTACTTCTACACAGTCACAGGTTAGCCTAGATTTCTTGGACGTTTGCCTTACCATTAATGCAAATAGTGGACTTGATACTGAATTGTATAGGAAAGAGTGTTGGAATACAAGCCTGCTGAACTGGTCCAATATGCACCCTACCCATGTATACTGCATTGTCCTTAAAGGTCAGTTTTTGAGAATCTCTAGGCTACATATGGATGAGGCCAAATTCCAAACTGCCTCTGAAGACTTGAAAAGCAATTTTATTAGTAGAGGGTATTGACAGAGAGAAGCGCAAACACACATGAATGAGGGATTGGCATTCAGATCTATGGATGGGACCACGTTTTCAGAAGGAGAGATGGACAGCGATCATATTATGCGAGGCAGAATGTCGCTAGTAACAACAATGTGCGTGTAACTTTGACTTTCTCTAGCAACATCAGGGTATGTTAGGGTAGGGTTTGTGATATTGTTTGGAAGAACTGGTCAGTCTTACAGATGGATGAGTACATTAGAGAAGCAGTAGGCAACAAACCTAGTTTCTGATTTAAGAATGTTATATCTCTGAAGAGACAGCTATGTTATTGTCCCAGTTTGGGCAATAACAATCCTCTTAGATCTAAGAAGGTTGGGACTTTCCCTTATAATTTATGTAAAGCATGTAGTTATATTTCAAGTGCTAAAACTTTTCAGCATCCTTTGACTGATTTTGCTTTTAATCCCAGGCTGTATGCTGATTGTATAAGTTGTGATTTGGTGTACCTGGCAGTCTGTAGTAAATGCCCTAACTTCTATGTCGGGAAAACTAACAAAACCTTTTAAAGAAAGAATTTTGAAGCATATGAGTGATATCCAGCTTAAGAACATGACAAATGCACTTATGAAACATATTTCTATGAATCCAGGGCACATTTTTTCATTTTTGGTTTTACAGCTGGTGAAGAAGATTAAGAAGGTGGTAACATTATTCACAGTACTGAACTGTCTGAGATGAAGTGGATTGTACAGCTACAAGTGGATAAGACTCCTGGGATTAATGGGACTATACCTTTAAGACCTGCATTACTTTCATGTCGGCTGTTTCACTGATACATTTCTTGTATTTTTGATTGGATAGTTTTTATTGAATGCAATGTGTGTTTCTGTTTAAAGTGTTGCTTCATAGTTTGCGACTTTTAGATCTGAAGAAGAGCTTAATGCTTGAAAGCACTTATCTCTTTTATCTTATTTATATAATGTTTTGTGTGTTTTAAACTGGATTTGGCCATGTTAGTTGGACCACTCTTTTTTTCTTGACTTTTATTGTTTCTGTGAATGCAACAAATTCTGGAATCACTTCCAAGAAGTGCATTCCTTTGTCTAATAGGTTCGAGTGTCTCTCATTTACAGAACCACTATACTTTTAGTAATATTATCTGGGTAGGGGATGGGAGGCAGAAAACTATAATCACATGTCATATGGGTTTATATCTTAGTTAAATGTAATTTGGGTTGACATCCTAGATACAGATCCCTGTCATATGATAGAAGTTTCAAAACTTCGAAATTCATATGATCAAGACCATATGATCGAAGTTTTGAAACACTGAACATTTTGAATGGCAATCGCGGTACAGCATGGAACAGGAAATTTACCTTTTCCTCAATGTAGTGTGATCTTGGTGTTGGTATATTTAATTTGCAGGGGATGTGCCCCCTGCAAAAATGTAAAACATAAAAAAAGTTTTTTTTTATTTTATGTTTAATGTTTCAAAACTTTGATCATATTGTCTCGATCATATGAATTTTTGTAGTTTTTAAACTCCGATCATATGACAGAGATCCCTTAGTTACAGATAGAAAAATGTCACATTTTCCCATGAAACCTCTTCTGTTGAAGGAGTTGACTGAAACTTCTTTCAAAGTCCTTCAGTCATTTTCTGTAATCTGAATCTATTTGAAAGATTTTAAGGAGATAACAGCTAACATCCCTGTGATATTCTGATGAAAAGAAAGTTTCTGTGAAGTGCAATGGAAAAAGATGCAACTTATTAACTCATGTGCATCTGCAGTAAAACTATATCCCACAGTAAGAATGACAGGTAATTCTAAAGTCTTGTGACATTCATTAAAACACCATATAATATGCAAATGATAGGTAATTCTAAATCCTTGTGACATCCATTGAAACACCATATAATATGGGAATGATAGGCAATTCTAAATCCTTGTGACATCTTTTGAAACACCATGTAATATGGGAATGATAAGTAATTCTGAATCCTTGTGGCATCCATTGAAGCATCATATAATATTGTGACAGGAATATATCACTTATTTGGTTCATTTTACTTGATCAAAGGTGTATTGGTTTTGCTGAAAGCTTTCCATATATGAACAATTCATTTTGTATACTTTTATTGAGAGCACTTATCATCGGATCTTGTAGATGAATGGAGAAAGATGGATTATGAAAGAGGAGAGCTGGTTTGTGAGGTTAATGCCAAACCTTTCAGATATACTTAGTTTTTGCATTGGAGTATTTGTGAATTATGGTGAGAATAAGACAAGAGATTTAGTGCTGCACATTTGCAAAGATATTTGTTGTGTGTTTCTGAGCGCCTTGAGTAGGGGTATTGTTGCAGATCCACATCTGCATCTTAACTACCCCATCTGGAGAGTACAAACTTGAATGGACAAACTGTAGGATAGATGGTCATGCCTTTCAAATTGTCCAGTTTATTAATGCTGTCCCCACCTAGCTGCCTTTCTGGATATGAATCAAATCTTTTATCCTCAGTAATACCGTGGAAGACACTATGCTGTGTTTCCTTAGTTCTGTCCAGGCCTGACTACCACACTGGCACTCAATCAGGGCTTATAAAGCTATTGGAAAGCAGATGCTGTGTATCACTGAGCCCTGTGAATGCTATCCAAGAGCCAGCATTTACTGCCACCTGCTAGGAGTTGATATTCATATGTGGGCAATCCTGACATTAAACATTGATGGACTACATGCCTTGTAGGACTCTTGGTTCCATAAAGGAACTTTTGGTCTAAACAGTGTTCTGCAAACTGCGGATATGCTGACTTCCCTATATAGAAGCATTGGAAGAAAGCTATGCAAGGGTGCACAAGGGCCATAAGATGAGTACCTATGCTCGCCTTTAAGTAGACAGAAATATTGCTCTCGACACCCTTTACAAGCAATTAATAGCGTGCTCACTTCCCGCATTGAGCAGGGCTGTATACGATTACTCTAGTAGAAATATCTATCTACCCATCCAGTCATTGAGGCTAGCCTTAAAGAGAGTCAACATGGTACTTTGTTTGACTTGTAGTGGTAACTTGTTCCATAAGCTGGGAATACATAGAGTTAGGAACCTGTGTCTCCTATCCTTGATTATGTTTTGCTGTAGATTTAGATTACTTGTGCAGGTGTTTATAGAGCCACAAGTTTTACAAAGAAATAAATCAAATCAATTTGACTCCTTCAGGGCTTGAAAATCAAATCACAAGCCATCTGGGTGCAGCCACTAGGCTACTGAGTATAATGAAGGCCATGCTGTTCTGTGATTGTTGTAGGATTTAAAACATTTAACTTCTTGGTTAGAAATCCTTGGATCCTTTCCGGTTGACTATTATATTTGGATACATACCAAACAAGGCATTGTATTTGATGATGGTCTGGTAAGGGAAGAGTGCAGTGGTAGGATGACTTCTTTGGATCTTGAAGATATTCCCTTTGCAAATTAGCTGGCCAAGTTAGAAAGATTTAATCTGATGATCAAATGGGAAAGAGTTGTCCACACACGTTTCCAGGCCTCTTATGAACATGTCTGTTTAAAGAGGATTACCATTTGTAAAATATGACACCAGAGTAGCTTTTTTGCAGAATACAACCATGCTGCACCTTTTTCCTTTTAACTCCATGTATGTGCATATTATATCTTTTGCTGGAACTATCTAGTATCAGTGAATGAGCAAACAATGGTGTCCAGATAGCAGTCTTCAGCAAACCTTATGAACATATTCAGACACCTAAAGTATTTTTTTTCTGGTGATTGTTTCAAGGAAGGCATGCTGGTATGATGTGTAAACTGCAATCACTGACATTTACCTTCTACTATTAAGACATTTTTTTTAGCCCACAGGTAGAAGCAAAAAGATTTCCCCTCAATAAATCATTAGTTAGGTATGGGCAACTTTGTATGGATGGGATTGCTCTGTCAGTAAGTAACTATATGCAGGCACTGGGTGACTTTCACAACATTAGGTATACGGACACATGACATGGTCAAGTAATGATCTTTCCCTTATTTAAGTAAATAATATTTAATTTGTCTGGTCTTCTGGCATTAGCATATAATCTACTTTATAAGATTGGCGTGCTGGATTGCAAGAACCCTAGAGAAAGAAGACCTTATGCCTTATGTTTGTACCCAGCCCTTTATCATAACTATCTCTAGTTTTCCAGGGAGTATTTGGTGCTGTATTCTCTCTTTTCAAAATCTATTAATTGAAGGATAAAGTGTAAAATTAATACACACACACACACACACACACACACACACACACACACACACACACACACACACACACACACACACACACACACACACACACACAAATGCACACGCACACACACACACACACACACACACACACACACACACACACACACACACACACATACACTCATTTGTCGACATAAGGACTTTTAGATTATAGGTTCATAGGTTCATAGGTTCATACTAGGCTATCTGCCCAAGGGCATTTATAAGCCTAGCCCAGAGTTTTGTGGCTTTCGCCACCCCTTTAGTTTGGAGGATACTATGCCCATTATTTTGCTGTGCCTCTGTCAAGCAGTGGCACTGAGATAATCCCTGGGGTATATCTGCGATCTCCCATCCATTGGTCAAGATTTCTCTTGAACAAAGCCAGCGAGGTGCTCTGCCTCACATGTACTGGGATTTTGTTCCACAGCATAGGGAGTCTCTGGGTGATGAATCTGTCCCTCCAGCATGTCCTATTAATAACCGTGTCAAGGTTTAAGTCTCCCGCCCTTGTAGTTCTGAGGGATCTAGATTTTTTGAGGTGAAGCATGTTCATCAATATTGGGTTGGACATGGCCTTGTATGTCAGGCACAGGTCACCTCTGAGCAGACGGTAAGCGACTGAATAGAGCTGGAGTTCCTTCAGTCGGGCAGCATAACACATATTTTTGAGACCCTTTATCCTTTTGTTGAGGAACTTTTGGGGCCTTTCCAGTTGCTGCAGGTGTCGTGTCAGATACATTCTGAATGGGGCATTGTACTCAATCATTGGTCTGATGAGTGATGAGTACAGGGGGACGATGACCTCCCTTGATCTAGATGTGAATCCCTTCATGATCAGGTGGGCAATGTAGAAGGTCTTCCTAACTACTTTGGCAACGTGAGTGTCAAACGAAAGGTTACTGTCAACCTGGGTCCCCAGATCCCTGATAACCTCTTCTGTGCTTAGTGGGTTGCCTATATGGTAGCTAGGGGTAACCTTGTTTTTCCCGAAGGGTATGACTATGCATTTTTTGGTGTTTAACTTTAGGCCATGGCTCTGGCACCAGTTATCCGTTTCTATAAGACCCTTCTGAAGGATATCTGTGTCAGATGTGTTCTCAACTATGGCCCAGTTTGCAGTCATCTGCAAATTTTGTCAGCCATAACCCTCCTGTGTTTGCTTGTACTTCTGAAAAGTAGATGCTGAACAGGAGTGGGCCCAGGACTGAGCCCTGTGAGACACCACTTGTGACAGGCTTTGAGTCTGACATGGCGCCAGCAACTCTGACCCTGTGGGTTCTGTCACTTAGCCAGTTTGCAACCCATCTTGTGACGTATGGGTTTACATTTAAGCTGATGAGTTTTTCAATGATACCTGAGTGGGGTATTGTGTTGAAAGCCTTTGCCAGGTCAAGGTAGGCTGTGTGGACTGCCTTTCCCTCATCAATGTCCTTGGTGACTGTTTCGAAAAAGTCAACCAAGTTTAAAAGGCATGATCTGCCTTTGACAAAGCCAAACTGGGTCGGATCCATCACTTCCATTTTTAAAAAAATCTGGAGTATCTCTGTTGGGAAAATATATATGACCTATCATCCAAGATGTGGTATAATTTCCTGTAGCTAGATCATCATCATCTTTTGGGTTTTCCTGTTAGGGGTCACCACAGCGAATCATCTCTTTCCATTTCTTCCTATCCTTTGCATCTTTCTCTGTCACACCAACCGCCTGCATGTCTTCTCTCACCATGTCCATAAACCTTATCTTAGGCCTTCCTCTTTTCCTCTTACCTGGCAGCTCCATCCTTAGCATCTTTTTCCCAATATATACCCATCATCCCTCCTCAGCACATGTCCAAACCAACACAATCTCATCTCTCTTGCTTTGTCTCCAAACTGTCCAACATGAGCTGACCCTTTAATATACTGATTCCTAATCCTATCCATCCTAGTCACACCGAGTGCAAATCTTAACATCTTTAACTCTGCCACATCCAGCTCTGACTTCTGCCTTTTTGTCAATGCCACTGTCTCCAACCCATATAGCATAGCTGGTCTCACTACTGTCTTGTAGACCTTCCCTTTCACTCTTACTAGTACCAGTCTGTCACAAATCACTCCTGACACTCTTCTCCACCCATTCCACCCTGCCTGTACTCTCTTCTTCACCTCTCTTCCACACTCACCATTACTCTGAACTGTTGATCCCAAGTACTTAAACTCGTCCACCTTTACCAACTCTACTCCCTGCATCCTCACCATTTCTATATCCTCCCTCTCATTTACACACATATATTCTGTCTTAGCCCTGCTGACCTTCATTCCTCTTCTCTCTAGAGCATATCTCCACCTCTCCAGAGTCTCCTCAACCTGATTCATACTCTCACTACAGATCACAATGTCATCTGCAAACATCATAGTCCACAGGGCCTCCTGTCTGATCTCATCTGTCAACCTGTCCATCACCACTGCAAATAAGAAAGGACTCAGAGCTGATCCTTGATGTAATCCCACCTCCACCTTAAATGGATCTGTCACTCCCATTGCAGTCCTCACCACTGTCACACTACCCTTGTACATATCCTGTACCACTCTTACATACTTCTCTGCCACTCCCAACGTCCTCATACAATACCACAACTCTTCTCTAGGCACCCTGTCATATGCTTTCTCCAAGTCTACAAAGACACAATGCAACTCCTTCTGACCTTCTCTGTATTTATCCAATAACACTCTCAGAGCAAACATCGCATCTGTAGTGCTCTTTCCTGGCATGAAACCATACTGCTGATCACTAATCATCACCTCCCTTCTTAACCTAGCTTCTACTACTCTCTCCCATAACTTCAAGCTGTGACTGATCAATTTTATCCCTCTGTAGTTACTGTAGCTCTGCACATCACCCTTATTCTTAAAGATAGGTACCAAAACACTTTTTCTCCACTCCTCAGGCATCCTCTGACTTTCCAAAATTTCATTAAAAAATCTAGTTAAAAATTCCACTGCCATTTCTCCTAAGCACCTCCATGCTTCCATTGGGATGTCATCTGGGCCAACAGCCTTTCCTTTCTTTATCCTCTTCATAGCTGTCCTTACTTCCTCCTTGCTAATCTGTTTCACTTCCTGATTCACTATCCCCACATCATCCAACCTTTTCTCTCTCTCATTCTCTTCATTTATCAGCCTCTCAAAATACTCTTTCCATCTACTCAACACACTCTCCTCTCTTGTGAGTACCTTTCCCTCACTATCCTTTATCACCCTTACTTGCTGCACATCTTTCCAAGCTCTGTCCCTCTGTCTAGCCAATTGGTACAGGTCCTTTTCTCCCTCTTTAGTGTCCAATCTCTCATACAACTCTCTATACGCCTTATCCTTAGCTTTCACCACCTCTCTCTTTGCCATGCGCCTCATCTCCTTATACTCACATCTACTTTCTTCATCTCTTTGACAATCCCACTTCTTCTTCGCCAGCCTCTTCCTCTGTATACTCTCCTGTAGTTCCTCATTACACCATCAGGTCTCCTTGTCCTCCTTCCTCTGTCCAGATGTCACACCAAGCACCTTTCTAGCAGTCTCCCTTACTAGTTCTGCTGTAGTTACCCAGCTATTTGGTAACTCTCCACTGCCTCCCAGTACCTGTCTTAACTCTTCCCTAACCTCCACTTCACAATCACCCTTTTTTAACTTCCACCATTTAATCCTTGGCACTGCTTTCACACTCCTCCTCCTCTTCTTGATCACCAATGTCATCCTACAGACCACCATTCTATGCTGCTGAACTACAGTTTCCCCTGCCACCACTTTACAGTCTCCAGTCTCCTTCAGACTGGCCCTCCTACATATGATATAATCCACCTGTGTGCATCTTCCTCCACTCTTGTACGTCACCCTATGCTCCTCCCTCTTCTTAAAATACATATACACCACAGCCATGTCCATGTCCAACCTTTTCGCAAAATCCACAATCATCTGACCTTCTGCATTCCTCTCCTTAACACCATACCTACCCATCACTTCCTCATCCCCTCTGTTCACTTCATCAACATGCCCATTAAAGTCCACTCCAATCACTAGTCTCTCACCCTTGGGTACACTCACCACAACTTCATCCAACTCACTCCAAAATTTCTCTTTCTCATCCATCGCACACCCAACTTGTGGAGCATATGCACTAACAACATTCATCATTACACCATCATTTTCGAGCTTCATAAACATCACTCTGTCAGACACTCTCTTCACGTCTAAAACACTCTTGGCATATTGTTCCTTTAGTATAACCCCTACCCCATTTCTCCTGCCATCCACACCATGATAGAACAATTTGAACCCATTTCCTAAACACCTGGCCTTACTTCCCTTCAATCTGGTCTCTTGCACGCACAATATATCAACCTTCCTTCTCTCCATCATATCAGCTAGCTCTCTTCCTATACCAGTCATACTGCCAACATTCAAAGTTCCTACCCTCACTGCTACACTCCTAACCTTCCTCCTCTCTTCCTGCCTTCGGGCATGTCTTCGCCCTCCTCTTCTTCTTCGGCCAACAGTAGCCCAATTTCCACCAGCACCCTGTTGGCTAACAGTACTGGTGGCATTCGTTGTTAACCCGGGCCTCGACTGATCCGGTATGGAAATATGAAATTTTCGCTCCATAAGTTATTTGGCAGAATTTTTATGCCAGATGCCCTTCCTGATGCAACCCTCCCCATTTATCCGGGCTTGGGACTGGCACAAAGAAATGCACTGGCTTGTGCATCCCCAGTGGCTGGGTTAATTTCCTGTAGCTAGATAATCCACCAAAGTAGTCCACTAAATATTATATTAGACCACATATAAAAAATGTATTGTCTAAAGAGTACTGCAGTACCCTTTTCCCCCCTCTTGGTCTGTGATCTGTATAAACTATCTGATATCGTTCATTCTTTAATTTTCTTAAGTTTTTACCATTCAGTGCTCCTCCAAGCATACTATGTTACATTTCTCCCTTTTTAGCCTTTCATGTATCCTTTTCCTTCTTATAGGATGTGAGGTAACCCCTATTTTCCTAGATAATAAGCTGAATGTCTCTGCCTGTACATTTCTTTCACCTTCCAGCTGAATGACATCAGTTTATGAGCTTGGACTTTAATTAAAAGTGCTAAGACTGACTTTGCCTAGATAAGCTGTCATCAGTGACTTATTTAAAGTAGCTTGTTATCGCCATGTAACACTCTGACGACTACCTTTGCCCTCAGAGATCACTATCAGCTGTTTACAGAATCACTCAGATATAACATGCAGAGAAGTTGTTAACCTTACATACATCCTAGGTCAGTCAATGCCTCTACCTCATCAGGGTTTTGCCAGTCCTAAGAGAAAGTAGCCTGCATGAAGCAACATATAAAATATCTTAAATGACTTCTAACTGTGAAAGAGATACCATGCACCCTAGATACCTCAGCTATCACATTCACAGTATTTAAGATGGCAAATATACATTCATCTTCATCAAATTCTTATAAGCCACCATTTAATTTAGGGTTTTTCTCTTCATTAACAGTGATAAAGCTGCAACAAGCAGAATTAAAGTAGCCTTAGTAAATCACACTTCCTGTGATGGGGTACAGGCTTTAATTCTCAGACTGCTGCCATCAATATGTGCAGCAGAAGCAGATACAGGGTTTAAACTCCACCACAGAATGCAGATAATGTACAAAACTGCAATCATATCTTGACTAAAGGTCAACCCTTGACAAATCAAAATGCATTTATACTGTATGAATATGACCAGCATAAACATCATTGGCTCCAAATGGTTTCACTCACATTACCTACTTATAATGAACCATGTGACTTCCTGTGAAACCTCGCCAGCTTATTTGAAATGTGAACAAAATTATTTTACATACATATCCTTCCACATTTTTTTCCAGAATGAGGATGGTAAATGATAACTTTCCAGTGCCTGATGTCTTTCCAGCACATTTAGTAATACTGTCAGCAGTTAGTCAAAAATAGCAAAACAAGAGCCCACCTTACTGTTTCCAGAAAATAAGCCAACCTAAGACAAGAGCACACCTTACTGTTTCCAGAAAATAAGCCAGCCTAAAACAACATCACAACTTGCTGTTTCCAGAAAATAAGCCAACCTAAAACAAGAGCACACCTTACTGTTTCCAGAAAATAAGCCAATCTAAAACAAGAGCACACCTTACTGTTTCCAGAAAATAAGCCAACCTAAAAGAAGAGCACACCTTACTGTTTCCAGAAAATAAGCCAACCTAAAACAAGAGCACACCTTACTGTTTCCAGAAAATAAGCCAACCTAAAAGAAGAGCACTCCTTACTGTTTCCAGAAAATAAGCCAACCTAAAACAAGAGCCCACCTTACTGTTTCCAGAAAATAAGGCAATCTATGAGTACTTAAATGCAACAATTAGCTCAGGGGTTTCACCTTTCAAAAGAAGACACCACACATTTAAAACCTCACATGCTACTATATCTAACATACTTAAATCCTTAGGCCAATGGATAATCCATAAATTAATAAAACACTTTACATGAAATAAATTATGTAAGTCATTTCCTTTATAAGTAGCTATGCAAAAAAGTACATAACTTAAATAAGTAATGGGAACTAAAACAAAGAAAATGCTTAGAGTAAAATCCCAGAAATTAAGACATCTTGCACCTGAACTAGAAATGATATGCTTCTTGTTAAATGATATAAAGTGCCCTTTTTGTCTCTAGTTTTTAAGACCAAAATAAAATGTTCATAGTCATTACAGGTATTAAAATAACGCTTGATCTATATTTTCAAGAGTACGCACCAGCAGGCAGATGGCAGTAACCCCCTTCATTGCCTGGCTCAAATTTGTAGTATGGCCCTGCTTAAATAAATCCCAAGCAGCGTTTTCTTTGGCTGTTACTTTTCAAATATATTTATATCTGTATTTATAGGTGCACAAAAAATGACCTAAACATCATAAGATCAACAGTCAAAAGAACTAAAGTGAAAAATACCTAAACTGAAAAAGTCCAAAACACAAAATACTAACAAAAGGAAGTTGTACTAGTGAGTAGTTTATGCTCTTTCTCAATGCTGTGTGGCAGAGTGGTATATATAATTAGCAAGGGGAGGGGGTGCAAAAACCTTGTAAAATGTTACAAATCTAACCACATACAAAAAGCATTGAAACATCTGACAAAATTGAACCACATTTACATTGTTTTTACAGGGGGAAAGCTCCCCTGCCCCTCTCACACCCTGTACACTCCAACACAGGAGTGGGTAAATGGCATAAAGTCCTCCCTAGTATAACTTCAATTTTGTCAGTATTTTAGTATTTTGTTTTTCAGTTTTTACAGTTTGGGTCTTCTTACATTTTGGTCATTTGACTGTCAGTCTTTGACTGTCAATAATATGATGTTTAGGCCATTTCCAACAACAACAACAAACACACACACACACACACATATATGTATATATATATATATATATATATATATATATATATATATATATATATATATATATATATATATATATATATATCTATATATACCGAATTGCTAAAAAGAAAAGTAAAATAATTATTTTATCTTTTATACAATTTTTCCATTTTTATGTGATGCCGAGTAGTTTACTTCTCTTGTATTTTTTTCTTTGGAAGAGAAATAATACTTTCTCAGTTTAATATAGTTTTCCCCAAAAATCTTCCTAGACACAGGCATATTTTACTGAGGATCCTTCAAGAAACAAAGTTTAAACTAAAATATTTTTTTAAAGTCACACTTCTCAGTTCATTACCTAAAAAGACAATATGCATTTCAATTATTAATACTATTCCTTTGCAGGATTATCATATTTTAGGCCTGCAGTCCTAGCCTCCAGCTAAGAAGATTGCTATTTTGCCTACTAGTTCTGTGTAAACACGTTAAGAGATTGCAGTCTGTTAGTAATGAAACTTTCCCACTATACAAGTAGGGTTAGAGCTTTGGAAGGCCTCACATTATTTCCAGGTGCTCCTTTTCTAACGGCTGCATATCATTCTTCTCTTGGCTGTACTCTTTGACTCAGGTGTACCACTGGATGTCCTTCTCCCTTTGAAGGAACCTGGGTAATAAAAGCACCAATCCCATGGTTCTGATCATGTACTCACACAATAAATTACTAGCTGCAGTTAGGACTAGCTAAAATGGGGGATCACTTAAGGCTTCCTCACAAACTGCTGTCCAGACAATGTTACCTTGTTTGGTTTTTAAGTAAGATCTGTTACACAGAATGCAAATAATGAAGAACCTGTGGATCCTTGGGCATGTCTTTTTATGTACAAACAGGAGATGATGCAGGTGCTTGTTCCACTTCCACTAGAAGTCATCTACAAAATGCTATTAACATTTATTTATTTATTTATTGACATTTGATTACCATGAAAGTCCGACTAAATAGAAGCCCATTTTTAGTGGAGGCCTAGGGAGAAAAGTGTCAAATTAGTACAAAGCATTTTAAGAATAAAAATTTTACAGTCTTCAGAAATAAAACAAAAACATCTGCAGTTTAAATAATTACAACAAATGAGGGATAATATAAAAACATTAGTTAAGAATCTATACAAGTTATATGTCAATCATTTAATATTTATAGAAATTTTAGTCAGGTAATAAAGAAATTAAAGGTAAGATAGTCTAATACAAACAAGAATCGTAATATGAAGTGAGGGAAAACAGGCTTATGATATTTTTACAGAGAATGTCAAGGAAGAGAATTTGATAGAAGTAAGGAAGTAAGTGAAGAAGGGAAAGTAAGGGAGTATAAGGAATGAAAAGGTTTATCCTGGTTTTGTGCAAGACCAGAGCCAGATTTTAGCTAGGAAATCTTTCAGAGAGGATTTGAAAGATGGGAGGGAGGTATTGACTTGATGGATGCAGGTAAGAAGTTTAAGACCTTAGAAACCTTGTATGAGTACAGACAATACCCAGCAGAATTGATAGATTTGTAGACAGACAGGAGTTTTTTGTTAGTGGATTGCATTGACCAACTGGGGACATAGTTGTGTAGAATGTTTTTAGTGCTGGACAGGCAGATGGATGCTGGATAATTTTTATAGGTGATAAGCAGCTGTGTATATGTTAGCTGATGAGGCAGTTCTAACCAATATAGGCTTTTAAGTGCTACACAGTGGTGGGTTCTGAAAGGGTCTTTTTGCTGCAAATTTAGCAACTTTGTTATAACATTGTTTAAGTTCTAATTTTTTTGAAGCCTGGAGGTTAGTAAGGATGTGAGCACCATAATGAAGTGTGTGGAGGCGATAAGTAGTGGCAAGTGTAGTTTTAGTTGCATCCGTGAGAAAGTTTTTTCCTCTGTAAAGCATTCATAGTTTTTGATGAGTTTTTCTTAAGCAATTTTGTATATGCATGTCGAGTAGTGCGAAAACAAGGCTTTATAGAGTAGAGCTAACCCCCTCCTCAAAGCCTTTATTTTTGCTAATGGTAAAGGATGTTTTTAACTGCTTTTCCTTACAGCATTTCCACAAGCAAGCCAAAAGTCTAACATAAGGTTAGTCATTCTGTTGGTTAGCATCTCACAAGGAAAACCCACCCTGATGAAAATCTTCATCAGAGCATATGCCACGTTTTCTGACTCTACAGAGGACAAAGCTACCATGGCAAGGTACATAATAGCATAATCAACCACGACTTTGATATATCTCTTACCTGTGGTGCTTGATGTGATGAAAGGAGGTACTGCCAGAACAGCCAGCTGGACTTTTGTAAATAATTATGTCATTTCTGAATATCAAATTGATTTATACAAGCTGCTTGTGTTACAAATGTGTTAGAACTGTGGATCATAGAAGATGCTGGGGTTACAAATGTAATACAACTGTATGTCATGGGTATATCAAACTGATTTGTACAGACATTTGTGTTGAAAAGGTACTTATAAAGTGTGTGTGTTTGAAATGTATGCACAGTGTGCCTTACTGGAGAGAACAGAAATGTGCATGCACTATTGTCCCTGTTTAAATGTATAGGTTTTAACAGAAGAAACTATAGGGTTAACCTCAGTCCAGCAAACTTTAGAAAAACATCTGAAATTAAATAACTTTATAGGCTAGGCCATAAAAATGCTATCTCATAGGTTTTGATGTCACCAGAGACACAAAATCTGTACTAGGAAGCTTTCTGTATTGTCTTTGTGGTGAACTAATTATACTCTGGAAGCATGGAGGTATGCAATTGTTTTATGATTTCTGGCAACTGTCAAAGATCTGAGAAAAAGCCCTTGTATGTGTATTTTTACAAGTAGGTGATTAGTCCTGCCAGCTGCCAGCAATGGGAGTTTGCATGAGAACTAGAAGTCAGATGACCAGAAGTGATGTCTTTCTGCAAGCTATCCCAGCAGTAATATTTTAGATATTATTTTGAGAAGTCTCTTAGAGAGATGAGCATTCTGTATTTGGTCTTAGGCCTGACAACAAATAGAACCATTCACCACGTCATCTGCCTTTCTCTAAGTAAGTTATTAAGGTATAGTAACTCTCTTAGATTCAGTCAAGAATATAGTAAAACTTAGTTTAGATATTGTTTTTCTTTATTTGTGTAAGCCTGTACTGCAATGTTATTTTAAATATTTCCTGTGATTTTTAAACTCTGATGTCACTGTGAATATATACTTAGTATTGTCTTGTTCTTTTATTATTTATTATTAAATATATATAAACCTTTCATTGTGGCTGATTTAAGTTCTGAGAGTACTTGCATATTTATTTGGTGACACCGTGTGGGCCACTCCTAATAGCCTTGCTTTTGGTCAAACTACCATTTGTATTATATTACTTTCACTCAATATATTGCGTACCCTTGGAAGAACCTTAAGGTAGCTGGCAGGTGTGCCTAGTGGCAGTCATAACTACCTTATCATCTGGGCAGAAGGGGCATAGCTAGTAAACCTATGCCAGCCTTTCCCAGGTGTGTGTGTGTGTGTGTGTGTGTGTGTGTGTGTGTGTGTGTGTGTGTGTGTGTGTGTGTGTGTGTGTGTGTATAAATTGGTTACACTTCAAAACATCTAAAACTCATAACATCTAAATTCAAAACATCGAGACCACAACATTTAAAACCCAGATCATCTAAAATCCATAACATCGAATCTTATAACATCAAAATTTTGCATCACAACACAGAACACTACAAATCTCATGAAAATAACATCCCCTCCACCTATAACAACACCAAACTAACAAACACACTTTTTACTACATCTACTGGATCCTCCCACACCCCCTGTAAATTAAATATACCAACTCTGAGATCACACTATAGTGGGAAAAAGTTAATTTCCTAACCCCACTGTATCACGATCACCACAAATAATGTACACATAATGTCTATATCACTTACCTGTATGGCCTAAAAACCACATACAGAGTGGCAAAATAAATGCTATATAAATAGTATAAATTCCTACACTATATAAATAAAAACTATATCAATAAAAAATGACATAATCTCATACAGATACCACAAGAATAACAGATTAAACTATGACATTTACACGTTTCATGATACACTATTCCATATTATACAATTCTGATGTTATGAGTTTTAGATATTTTGGGTTTTAGATGTTGTGGTCTCACTGTTTTGAATTTAGATGTTATGAGTTTTAGATGTTTTGAAGTGTAACCGTGTAAATCAAATCTCAAAGAGTGTGTTTGTCAGCTACTTGGGCAGGTACACGAAACACTGATTAGACAGAGAGGAGCTTGACCATTCAGCAGAGATCTCAACTCTATAGCTATGCCTGCGGGGAGTTTTACTGGGGATCTGGAGAAAGAGGGAGAAACCAGCTCCGGACTGACTGTGGTCTCTGTGTGCTCTTAAGGGAAATTGCACTTGATGCAGAGAGCTGCATACGGAAATACTGTATGTGTACCTGTCATCCTCTCAGTGAACATCCCCCACTGTTGCCAGTGGTGAGGATTGAGGCTCCTTGATTACTAGTCCAGTGGAGGGTCGTCACATTTGGTTGGCAGTGGTGGGATCACCACATCACATATTGGGATTCAGTGGCATGGATAGTGAACTCCTGTAGCCTGTAAACAATGGTCACTAAAGAGGATGTTTTTACTCTCAAGCAGCCACACAGTAGCCATTCAGAGTTTCATATCACAATAGTTTTATTTTTTTGTTTGCCTAGTTAGTCAGGGAGAGCAGGCAAGGATGCCAGTAGACAATTATGGCAAGCCGACAAGAAGCCAGATGGCTGAGATTTGCCAAGCCAAAGGACTGGTGCATGCTAACCTGACTAAAGGGGAAACGATTGCAGACTTAGCCACAGCTGCATCACAGACCAGCAACCAGGAAGACATTTATACTGGCATTGGGGATGTACAGCTCTCAGAAAATGGACAATTGAACCTTTCCTCAGTGGACTTAAAAATCCATCTGGAGTTAAAGTGACTTGAACTGGAGGCCAAACATTTGGAATTAGAATCAGCAGAGAGACTGCAATGTTTGGAGGTTGAAGCAGAATCAGCAGAGAGACTGCAACATTTGGAAGCTGAAGAAAATGAGAGGCAGAGGCAACATGAAAAGGAAATGCTGACTCTTCGCCAGGGTCATAGAGGTAATGGGGAAGGGAGTAACTGAACCCCAGAAGCAATAAAGGTAGGTAATTTTTTTCCAAATTTACAGAAGATGATATTTTTGATAGTTTTATTCATATGTTTGAAAGGGTATGTAAGCAGTATAATGTTGACCAAGGGCTCTGGGTATGGATCCAGACCCCCTTAATCCATGGTAAAGCTGTAACTGCTGCTTCTAAATTGTCTGTTATTGATTGTCTAGAGTATATCCAAGTAAAGAAATGCTAATTAGAGTGTTTTAAGGTAACACCTGAAGCTTATAAGAAAAAGTTTTGTGAGCATACATGCAAGACAGATGAAAGTGTGTGTGATTATATTGCTGAGTTAAGCACTTATTTTCATAGGTGGGTGAGAGGGTGTCAGGTCACTGCTTTTGAAGGGCTGGCAGATGTTTTGGTGAGAGAACAAGCTCATAGCACTTTTCCTAAGGACATGAGAATCTGGTTGGCAGATAGGCAATGCAATACCACAGATACATTGGGGAACAAATGAGACCTGTACCTAGCAAGCATGGAATCACTGCACAGGAAAAGGATAACCAGTGCTGCACATGGGTATAAAGGAACCCATGGTGGGCAACCTAAACTGCCCCAACAGAGTTCACCAGTAACATGGAAAGCTACTAGTTCAGATACACTGCCAGGATGAAGGGTTAAATGTTTTAAATGTAACCAGTAGGGTCATGTAGCATATAGATGTCCACAGAGGCAAGGTGGGGAACAAGAGGTAGGGGACCCAGCAAGTGGGAATACCAGAATGCCAGTGGTAAGTTGTCTTGAGACAACAAGGGTACCAAACTACCACAAGAAGTTATACCCTATCTTAGTAGATGGGAAACAGGCCACTACTAAGAGAGACATAGCCTCTTCCATATTGTGAAGCCTGCAATGGTTAAACAGGAACACTGCTTGCTTGGGCAGTCTACTCCAGTCAGAGCTTTAGGAGGGATCCCATTCCAAATACCTTTGGCTAGGGTTCACCTTGACTGGGAGGGTGGAAAAGGACACAAGCAAGTAGGTGTGTTTGGGGATATCCCTACAGATGTCCTGATAGGGAATGATTTTGATAATGCAGTAACTTGTGTGCATGTAGTTACATGTAGTCAGGCTTGGAGATAAGCATGTGGGTATGGTAGCCTGGGAGAACCAGACAGAATGCACACTTAAAACCAGGATTGATGACATGGTTACTTTAGAGAGTGAGCTATACTGTAGTGAGACTGAAGGTACACCACAGCTGCTGGTGGGTACTGATGTTCCCTTGAACAGAGAGACTGCAAAGGCAGAGGTGAATAGTAGTACCCAGACTGACAGTGAGGCACCTCTGTCAGGGGATACTAGAGTTCCCGTGGAAGGGGAGCTGGGAAAGGTTAAAAAGAGAGAGTTGAGACAGGCTCATCTCTCAGACCCTACATTAAAAGACTTGAGGGATGTAGCCAGAGAGGCACCTGATTCTCAAGGAAAGGGGGAATCTGTAAATTGGGACAAAGGGTTACTCTACAGAAAGTGGACCCCTGAGGGAGGGCTAGAGGGTGAGGTAATACAGCAGTTGGTAGTGCCCAGAGCCTACCATCTGGCACTCTTAGCCATAGCCCATGACATTCCCTTTGCAGGTCATATGGGCATAAATCATACCAAGAGACATATTATGCAGAACTTTTATTGGCTTGGGATTGCGAGAGATGTAACAGGGTACTGCACGACCTGTGAGCAGCACCAAAAAGTAGGCAAGGCAGGAGATAAGGTCAAAGCTCCTTTGATGCCTTTGCCTGTGATTGAGGAGCTATTTCAGTGGGTAGCTATGGATATTGTGGGGCCCCTGAGTACTCCAAGTTCCACAGGGAATAAGTATATCCTAGTGGCAGTAGATTATGCTACCAGATACCCTGAAGCAGTGACTTTGTCCTCCATTAAGGCAGAAAAGGTGGCAAATGCTCTGTTAGATATTTTCAGCAGGGTAGGTTTCCTAAAAAGAATACTGACTGACAGAGGTGCCTATTTCATGTCAGACATGCTGACTTGTCTGTGGAATCACTGTAGGGTGAAGCACCTAAAGACCACCCCCTACCATCCCCAAACTAATGGCCTTGTAGAGAGGTTAAACTCTACACTACAGATCATGCTATAGGCAATTTAAGAAGGAGTGGGACTTATATTTGCCCCATCTGTTGTTTGCTTGCAGAGAGGTACCCCAAGAATCCACAGGTTTCTCACCTTTTGACTTGCTGTATGGGCATAGGGTGAGGGGACCTCTAGAGTTGATTCATGATGAGTGGGAGCATGAGTGTGAATCCCACAAGGAGTCTGTTGTGGCATATGTCCTAAACCTCAGGGCAAGGCTCAGGGAGTTCAAGGGCTTGGCCCAAGAGAACCTGGCAGGAGCCCAACAAAAGAAAAGGGTCTGGTATGACAGGAATGCATGAGCCAGAGAGTATGCTGTGGGCAGCAAGTTATGGTTCTCATTCCTGTCAGACACAATAAGTTGCAGGCAGCTTGAGAAGGACCCTTCAAAGAGGCAAGGAAGGTCAGTCATGTTAACTGCTAGACAGGGGCCAAGAGAAGTAAATATTGTGGGCAAAAATTTCCAGGGAATTGTTACGGCTAGGCTTGCATAGGCCTTAGGGCCAATAGCCTAGTACCAACCTATGAACATGGTAGAACTGCTAGGCAGGAGGCAGGGGTATAAATTATACCATGTTAATACCATGAAATCTTACCATGATAGGGAGGACCTGGTGTTAAGTATTTGCAGTAGGAGACAGCAGGAGTCTGAGGGAGATCTATGGCTTCATCAAGCCAGCCAGCAAAATCCCAGATTATTATGGTGGAGCCTAGGGTTGCAGGCGTATGATATGACAGTGCAGCACTGTACTGGGGTCAGCAATGCCAAGGCAGCTGGGATCTAAAGACAGGGTATGGGGCGATGTATTCCCAGATAGGCTCATGCCTCTGAAGCAACATTATCCAAGGGGCACTTGAAAATTAGCTTGGGTCTTTGAAGGGGGGAGAGGTGTAATAAGAAAGAAATTATGCATTGTTACTATTATGCAAAAATTTCCAGACAAAAGATATATAAAAGGATTAAGAGAGAAATTAGAGGAAAGAAAAATACTTCCACAAAAAAAAAAAAAACTGTCAAAAGCTTCAAATAAAAATATAAAAATTTGTATTCATTAATACAACAGCTCCATGAAAACTCTGTATAGACCAAGAAACCTTGCGCCATTTGGGAAAAGAAGTGACTGAGGAAGTTTGAAATTTAAAGAATAAAATTTAGAGACATTTGAAGGGTATAAAAAAGAAATATGGACATGGGGAAGAAAGAAAGAGAGATTTGATATGGTACAATATTTATGCAAAGGAGAAAGCCAAATTAATCAACACAAAAAAGGCAGCCCAAAAGAAATTTGATGAGAAATATAGGCAAAGGCATCCAGATATGGAAAATTTCACAATAAAAACATAAGATCACAAAGAAGTTATGTAGAACAAATTAGTCAAGTAGAAGTTAAAAAAAAATAGAAGCTGAAGTTATGTAATATTTGTAAAGTGACGGATTCATTGTAGAAAGTCTAACACAGGTCATATCACAGCATGATAGAACAATTAGTCCCCAAATTAAGGAGAAATAAGAGGAGCATGAGTCATCTGAAGAAGAAATATGGACATGGGAAAGAAAAAGAGATTTAATATGGTGCAATAGTTATGGAAAGGAGAAAGCAAAACTAATCAATGCAAAAAGAGCAGCACTGAAGAGGTATGAAGAGAAATCCAGGCAGAGACATCCAGATATGGAAAATTATGCAATACAAAAAATAAGAAAACAAAGAGCAAAAGTAGAAAAGAGGATTTGTAATGGAGAAGTTAAAGAAATAGAAACTGAGGTTATGGATTACCTACAAAGTGAAGGATTTAGTGTAGAAAATTTAACTCAGATAACAGCACAACAGGACAGAGTAATGGGCATCCAAATTAAGGAGAAACCAGTGGAGCAGGAAGCATCTAATCAGTTGACATACAAAGATACTTTGGATCCTCCCATAGGAAACTAGTACAAAGGTTCAGTTGGAGCTATTCAGCAAGGGAAAGAACAGGAAACTATGGCAACTCTGACACAGTCAATGTTGTGGAGTGATAGGCCAGTGAGTTCCCATATGAAAGAGCAATGGATGACACAGGATGAAACTGAAGAGTACATGGCACATTAAGAAGCTGTGGAACTTTCTATAGAATGCCCGCAGGAAATAGCAAACAAAGAATGTGCCCTCAGTTTAGAAGATAATGATCTAAGAGAAGAGTTGCTTGATTTAATAGCGATGGATAGACATATTATGATCAATGAAAGAAATAGACTACAAAAGGTCAATAAAACCCAAAAAGTTAGAAGTTTGATAAAACAAATGAACACAGTAATTAGGACTGTCTATAGAGATTAATGTGATATAACAAGTAAATAGGATACATTACTGTGCAGCCAAATTAATAACAGATAAAGTCCTACCACAAATACACAGGGTAGTGAAGGACAGGACGGGGAGAAATTGAGTGCCATCATGGAAGTATCAAATGGAGAAAACTACAAAGCAATTAAGACAAGAAGTGTCACTGTTAGAACAGTACAGAAGAGGGAACAGATAAACAAAAATACTCAGAAAGATAGACGTAATAAAAGCAATGCACAGAATTATAACTGATCAGGATTATTCATGCACTATCACAAATAATAAACTAAAAATATTATCACAGGCAGAAAAACTTAGAAGATACACAGATAAATATAAAAGAAAAGTACAAAACAAGCAATTTACTGATGAACAAAAATAGTTTTATATAGAATTGGGAAACAATGTAAAAGGAATTGAAAGACCACCAAAAAGAAGAAATAGATACATTTTGGAGAAATATTTATGAAGATCCTGTGGAACATAACAAAGATGCTAAATGGATAGAACAAGTAAAAGAATGAATAAGAAGTTCAAATGTACAGGATATGAAATGGGATGAAGTAACAGCCAGCAAGATTGAAACAAAGTTAAGAAAAGCCTCTAACTGGAAAACCCTATGCCCAGATGCAGTACCTAACTTCTGGTTAAAAGTGTTAACATCTTTGCACGAAGATTTAACCATGAGTAAGAACTATTTATATGCACACCCTGATCAGACGCCAGCCTGTGTAACAACAAGAAAACTAATGCTCCTACTTAAGAGTGAACCTGCAAGCTACTCTAAAAACTATAGGTCAATAACTTGCCTTCCAACGATGTATAAACTATACACTGGAATTGATGCCGATGGAGTGTATAGTCATTTAGAAAAAAACTCAATTATGGCAATAGAACAAAAGTCATATGGAACAAAGGATCATTTGTTGTTAAATACAATCATGGTGGAGAACTGTAAAAAGGGGATGAATATGACTATGGCATGGCTAGACTACAAAAAAGCATTTGACAGTATCCCACATTCATGGATAAAGAGTGCTTAAAAGTGTATAAGATGCACCCTACACTGATAAACTACATCACAGCAACCTTGAAACAGTGGCAAACCACTTTGCAATTAAGCCATGGTAAAGGACAAATTATTATTCCAGGGATAAACATCCAAATGGGGATATTCCAGAGTGACTCTGTGTCACCACTGCTCTTTTTGCCTTGCCCTTAACCAATTAAACTGTCTGCTTAAGAGATTAGGTCATGGCTATAATTTGGCTCCTAGAAAGCAAATAAAGTTTAAAGACTTCTCATCTTCTGTTTGTTGATGATTTAAAACTGTATAGCTTATCAGATGAGGAACTGAAAGCACAACTACAAGTAGTCAAAACTTTTTCAGATGATATAAGAATGTCATTGGTGTTGATAAATGTGCAAAAGCAACCTTTAAAGCAGGAAAGCTGGAGCACCAAGGAAACATCAGTCTTGGACAAGAATGTGATATAAAAGAACTTGAGCAAGAGGGAGTGCATAAATAATTGGGAATTGATAAAGGATCAACAATAAAACACGAAGAAATGCAAATAAAACTCAGTAAGGAATATTTTAGAAGATTTAAATTAATCCTGAAAACAGCATTGAACAAAGTTCACGCTATAAACCAGTTTTCTCTTCCTGTCCTAATGTACAGTTTTGGAGTGATTGACTGGCCCCAAAAGGTGTTGGCTAGATTAGACAGGAAAACAAGAAAGATGCTTCATGCTCATCAACTGATTTATGAAACTCAGAGCATACCAAGATTATATATTCTCCATTCCGAAGGAGGTATGGGCCTCCTTGAAATAGATTACATGTACAGATCTGCAGTCATGGGACTGCACACATATCTTCTGACCTCGGAAGACCCAAACATTTTGAAACATGAGGAGAATAAGATGACTTCCATGCTTAGTCTAGCAGAAGCATATCGGAGTCAAGCGGGAATGAAAATCAAACCAAAAGTAGATAAAAAGCAGGTAGCAACTGAATGTGCCAAAAAACAAAAGAGAGAATATAAGGTGAAGGATCAGATGAGAAGGCAAGAAATGTGGAAAATGCATAAATATATTTGCAGATATAGAAAACTCCTGGAGGTTGATTAGGATCGAATGCAGGAATGGTTAAAGAAAGGCAAATTCAAACCAAAGGATGAAAGGTCAATATTGGTGGCCCAAGATAGTGGATTACATGCACATTTGTTTACAAAGTCCATTGAGCATGTGGGAGAAACAGATAAATGTAGGCTTTGTAAAACAGAATTGGAAACAGTTGCACACCTTGTTGCTGGTTGTGACATAGCACAGGGACTGTATACCGAAAGGCATAATAATGTGGTAGGACTGTTGCACCGGGGATTGTGCAAACATTATAATAAAGAAGTAGTTGAAAAACACTGGAAACAGAAGCCAGAAAACATCTGAGAAAATGATGAAGTCTACATCACGTGGGATCACCCATTACCAACAGTTTTGAAGACAAATGCGAGAAAACCATGAAAAGAAGGCAAAAATAGCATTGATCGTTGAAATCGCTGTAGCCACTGACTACAGTGTCTTTTGTATAGCGAGATACAAAGTCATAAATATCAGGATTTGCAGGCAGAAATGAGGGCAGTGTAGAAGAAAGATACCCAGACAGTTGCAATAGTAGTAGGAGCGATGTGTCTTATAAGAAAGAATCTACAATCATATTTAGATATGTTACTGATACATGTAACTCCATACAAATTACAGGAGTCATTATCTGGCACATTGTAGGTGCTGTGAAGAGCACTTCTAGCTGACATCAAAGACTGAAACAATACTAATTTCATGAACTTTAATCATACTTTGACTTTGGAATGGGGTCCATTCCTGTCATGGTATTAGAAACCCAAAAGATTTGGAGAAATTAAAAATAAAAAGGATTGTATACTGAAAGATATAATAACATGGCAAGACTGTAAGACTGGGGATTGTGCAAACTTTATAATACTCAGGAAGCTGAAAAACCCTGGAAACAAGCATTATAGAAAATAATGAAGTCTATATAGCTTGGGATCACCCATTACCAGCACTTCAAAAAATAGATGCGATAAAACCAGATCAAAGCAGCCCAAAACACATCATTACAGCCTGGTAAGAAAACATACTACATTTCACAAAGACAATTTTATTAATTGTCTATATCTCCTTAACTGGGAGTCACTAATCACTATTTTCATAGATGATGTTCTAATTTCAATAAAATCTTCCTAGGTGTTGTAAACACATTAACCCTGCTCAGAATAAAAAGAGTCAAAGCCAACCTTTCCCCATGGCTGTCCTTGGCAACTAAAAAACTCATGAAACCTGGTGACAAAGCAGGAAAGGTCTGGACAAAAAAAAAAAAAAACAGCTCCTACTTTATTAGCATATAGACAGCACGGAAAACTAACAAAACAACTTATCACCAAAGATATGAAAACCAATTACTCGCCCAGTCAAAACATATAAATAATAAGCCAAAACTCTTCTGGGCCTTAGTCAATAAACTGCTAAATCCATGACAAGCTACTCAGCCAACACCAAAAAATGACACTGGTGTCCAAGAAAACGGGAAGACCACACCAAAAAGACTTAACGCTGATTTATTTATGTCAAATTATTTAGCGTTTTCGCCACTAATATCAAAGCAGCTTCATCAGAGAAAAAATTTGAAAAAAGGCGCCAAACCTTTAAATAAAACAAGAGGGAGTGTCGAAACACGTCACTTCCTTACAATATCAAATATAAATCAAAACAAATAGTTCCAAACCAACCATACAGTAATATACATTCAAACTAAGCATCCCTCATTTGGAAATGACAGTACTATAAGTTATATCACTAGAAAAACTTTACATTGTATCCATTTAAAATTGTTCTTAATAAGAATAATTTCTCTTAGTAAAAGTGATAATAAAAGATCATTACGACTAAACAATCAATAAAAAGGGGCCTAAAATTACCATAGAAACCCAATGAAATCTGTGATATTTTTATATCATACTTTTTAAAAATTTTTTTGTATATGTATTATATCCAAAAGTAATAACAACATGTAAGTATACTTTTAAATAATGAAGTTTATCTCAAAAAAGACTTGAGTTTAAGAACCGGTGAAATATTACAGTTTTCATTCAGGCCTGGGAAGTTGAATGCATCCAATTTGAGCTGCCATTCAAGTTCCCGATTCTCCAATAATAAGGAGAATGGACCTCCCCGAATACTTAGTGGGATATGATCAATGGCCATAAATTGGAAACTATGTCCCGGATTGTTAACAATGTATTTGGCTAAAGCATTTTCACATTTACCATGTTTAATAGCGTACATGTGCTGATAGATACGTTCACAAAATTTTCTATCAGTTTTACCGATATAAAAAGCCAAACAACAATTACACATTGCAATGTACACAATAGACTTCGTTTCAAAATTAATCTTATACTTGATTTCATATTTCCTATTTCTGATACAGAATGTATTCCCTGTTCGGAGCATTTTGCACCAATTGCAAAAACCGCAAATAAATGTCCCCTTCTGTCTAATAAAGAAGTTTAAGTCAGAATTCCTTTGTAATAATTCCTTAATATTATTACCTCTTTTGTACACAACTGTAGGTCTGGGCCCTAGTTTTTCCAATAATAAAGAATTTCCTGAAATAAAATGCCAGTTTTTGCGAATAATTTCCCAAATTTGTTGAGAATTATTGTTGAATGTAGTGACCAAGCTCAAAGATAAGAGTCTCTTATTTTCTTTCTCTACAATGGGGGAAGTCAAAGAGCGATCCATATCAGACATGATATGTATGGTATCTTCTAGTGACCCCATTGGTATAGAATTTTCATAATTGAGAAGAGGTTTATAAAAACCTTGCAATCTCTTAAATTCAACTTCGTGGGTTAATTCATCTATTAAAGTACAGGGATAACCGCGATTTAGAAAAAGGTCCCTAAAAAATTCACACTCTTTACGGAAGTCGAAAAGTGTACTGCACATCCTCACCGCCCTGACCAATTGCCCCTTCACTATGGCCCGCTTTTGCTTAAAGGGGTGAGAACTCGAGAAGTGCAGGAATGAATTGCAATAAGTGATTTTCCTAAAAATTGCAGACAAAAACCTGTGGTTAAGGGGGTCCTTGGTCAGTCTAACATCTAAATAATCTATCTCCCCATTAGAAAATCTATATGTGAATTTAAGAAAAGCAGTCGATTCATTAAGAAAATTCACAAACATTTGAGCTAAAAAAGCGTCACCTTGGAAAAGTATGAAAACATCATCCAAGAACCTAGTATAGTATCTGATATTTTGCATAAATTCTGGTTTATTGAAGATGTTATGTTTCTCCCAATATGCCATAAACATATTCGCCACACTGGCACCACAGGGTGAGCCCATAGCCACACCCTGTTTTTGAAGGTAGTATTCCTTTTCAAAGATAAAAAAATTAGATGTAAGCACTATATCCAACAATTCTGTGACAACATCAATTTCACTTTTTGAAGCATTTAATTCACCCATCATAAGACCTATCCATTCTATAGCCTTTTGGTGGGTATCGATGTGTATAAATCGACAACAGCTATTGTGAGAAAATTAAAGGAGTTGTCGAAGTTGATACTGTTGATATTATCTAAAAAAGACCAAGAGTCTTTACATATACTCGGAATGGTCTTAATGTATTTAGAAAGGATGATATTGCACCTAATAGACCTAGGATTGCATTAAAAAAAATAAAAAAAAACATACTAATAGTTGGTCTCAAGGGGGCATATCATTTCCAGACTTTAATTTATATGCTATCTCTTCTATTATAAAAGTTATAACATTGCTAATAGATCAGTCATATGTTGCAAAATGGAAGGAATATTGGGAACTAATTAGCATGCACTTCACGAAAATATCATTAGTACACAAAAATACTATTGTAAATAATCCCATGTTATGGTTACTAAAAGAGTTTTGTACCTCATCTATTACACCAAAATATATAGCTAGTTACCCATTAAATATTATTATTAGATATCGTAATTTTATATTTATGCATCCTAAGTATAAGGAATGGAATTTTATCTTATTTCCTATAATGTATACACAAGGTATTCTTTTATCATCCACCCCTGAAAGAATTCTTCTAGTTACAGAGAATAATTTAAAGTATTGGTATCAGTTGCTGTCTGACAATAAAGCAAACAATTTAGACTTCTTAAAGCAAGAATTTGATTTGAGAGAAACATGTTGGTTAGAGATTCAGACTTTTAGACAATATCTTATTAATAAACTTGATTTAATGTCTTTAACAGTTAAAGAATCTGTCCCAATTCTGATTGATTACTTGATATTAAATTTACAACATAGGGTTTCTGATAAAGGTAAGCTCTCACACATACATAAAATTATTAGAGATGAAACACATTACAGTTCAGATACTTACTGGAATTATTTCATTTCCATTAATGATGAATCACCAAAACAACAAGATAAACAATATATACTGGAATCTGCTTATAAAACTACTTCTTCTGTTAATTGGAGACTTTTTACCTGGAAATTTTTACATAGATCTTTCTATACACCCTTAATGATGAATAAAATAAACAATAAAGACAACATATGTAAGAGATGTAATATAGAAATAAATGCCGATTGGGCTCATATGTTTTATGACTGTATAAAATTGAAGGAATATTGGATGTTAATCAATGATTTTTTGCAGGCTCTTTTCACAGATAATTTTACAGTCTCTAAATCACTTATATTATTAAACACCCCTGTTCCTAAATGTGTTAAAAAAGTTAAGCTTTCCTTATTATGGTCTATCCTAGCGGTGACTAGAAAAATAATAACCAGAAATTGGATTTCAGATACTCCTCCTTCTTTTAATGAATTTAAAAATGTTATGATTGAAGTATGTCATATTGAACTAATGACAATAAAGTCAAGAACCATTAGGAAAACATCTTACTATAATATATGGGATGCTTTACAAAATTTGTTAAAACAGTCTTAGTTTCATTAGTAAGATGTTACAGTTTAATTAATTGATTTGATTTGCAGTGGATGTCTTTGTAAATACTTTGGTTGTTTTATCAAATGTTATAACTGTTTATATATTAACTGCTTGTATAAGATTGTTATAATATTTATGTTGTATGTTAAAAATAATAAACTTGTTTTAAAAAAAAAAGAAAGGATGGTATCAATCAAACGTGAACATGGGTGTGTCATGGAAGATCTCCCGTCCACTAGTGCCCTCATAGGAGGATCCATGAGGTTCTTGTGGATCTTCGGTATTCCAAACATGACTGGAACCTTTGGAGAAGTAATATCAATAAAGTTATAAGTATCCACATCAATTTTTCCTGAAAGAAAAAGGTCCCTTAAATACCCCCTCAGTCTTTTATATGAACAGTTCATTTCATTGAGAGATGAAACACTATATGCAGGAGAATCCAGTACCAAAAGCATTTTTTCTATATATTGCGATTTTTCAAAAATAACCAAACCACCCCCTATGTCTGGTTTTACAACTCTAACTGATGATTGACATAAGCTGTTAAGGGCTGCAATTTGTTCTTTCAAAATATTAGAGGTATTTGCTTTAAAAAAATTATTAAATGAGCTCACATGTCTAATATCAATTTCACAAGTCTTTTCAAACAAAAGCAGTCCAGGGTGAAGAGGGGGGTTAAATGTGCTAGATAATCTCAACAAAGGAATAGAATTGTTAGTGTCATTGCTAAACAACAATTTCAAATTCAATTTGCGAACAAAGCATTTAAGGTCTATAATCAATTTTGCTAAGTCACACTGTCTGGAAGGTACAAAAGTATTTCCAAAAGAAAGCAACTCAACTAGTTCAGGGTCCAGGACAACACTAGAAAAATTATAAATTTTAAAGTCACCTTTGTTGTTAAACACAATGTTTGGTGGTACATCGTTCGACCTATCACCACTTTCAAAGTGTTCAAAATCCATTAATTGTTCCAGTTCCTGTTCTTACCCCTGTATTGTCGATTGTTGCATTGACCTAAAAAACTTTTATTAGAAGCGCTAAAACCGTCATTGTTGTTATTACGGTTTGCAGAAGGTGGTCCGCTTTGCGGACCATTATTCAAGTTATTTACTCTAATTCTATTGCTCCGCCTTGGCCCAGGTGAAACTTCCTCAAGTGCCTTATTTTCAGTAGTCAATGCTGGATCCTGAGTGTTATTCCCTGACAGAGGAGTAGCATTATCTGAAAATTCTCCATGAGGACTAGCTACTAAAAGTTTAGGGTAGGCTTTATGATGTTGGTATGCCAGTCTGTCCCTAGAAAGTTTTTTTGACTTATTTAGTTTCAACTTAGTCATTAACCCATCTATGCTGGTAAAGATGCAGTTATAGTCAAATTTAAATCTGACAAAGTCCATGTCTAATTTAATATCACTATCAAGTTGATTAATCTCTCCAATAAGCATATTAATATGAACAGAATAATGCTTAATTATAAGCTCTAAAAGTTGAGCCCCTTGCCTTTGGAAAAGCGCTAATAAATCCGTAAAAAAATCTGTATCAGAAATTAAACTAGATGGAGAAAAGTTACTTCTAAGCCCCTTAGGAATAAGATCTTCATTTAAACACTGTTGAAAATATGCAACCTCAAGCTGCAATTTTTTAAGTCTCAATACCTTATTATCAAACAGTTTAAACTTTTCTACGATGTTATCAATCCGAACAGGTAAATGCTCCACACTCGTCACTGGCAATTCCTGTGCTGTTGGTTTCAAAAAAGAAAAACTGTCCGTATTACGAATCCAATCCGTTAAAACCGGAACGACAATAAGTGCTGAGTTGGAGTTTGAAGGTCCCCCTGCTCCAATAGTGGGAAAAGTCATTGTCTCCGTTTGAGCATTGGACGATGTAGAACCATGTATAGGCTGAGCCGCTGGTATAGACAACTGTGACCCACCTCTGGATCGATCAACACGGGCAGTATTCCCTTGATGTTCTGGAACAGGAATAGACATATTAAGTCCTACCCAGTCAATACTTTCAAGTCGGGTATTCAAGGAGTCTAGCCGTTGCGATAGCGCAAGCAAAAGTGCTGGTACATCCATATTACCATTTGTTGTAACTGGGGTATCCATAGAAAAAATGTTAGGACTTCCCGGACTCACCAGACAACCAGAAGTCATAAGAATACAAACTGTTAAAACCAAAAAAAAAAACAATACAAAACTATGAATCAAAAAATGACGCTGGTGTCCAAGAAAATGGGAAGACCACACCAAAAAGACTTAATGCTGATTTATTTATGTCAAATTATTTAGCGTTTTTGCCACTAATATCAAAGCTTCATCAGAGAAACAATTTAAAAAAAGGCGCCAAACCTTTAAATAAAACAAGAGGGAGTGTTGAAACACGTCACTTCCTTACAATATCAAATATAAATTTGACATAAATAAATCAGCGTTAAGTCTTTTTGGTGTGGTCTTCCCGTTTTCTTGGACACCAGCGTCATTTTTTGATTCATTGTTTTGGATTTTTTTTGGTTTTAACAGTTTGTATTCTTATGGCTTCTGGTGGTCTGGTGAGTCCGGGAAGTCCTAACATTTTTTCTATGGATACCCCGTTACAACAAATGGTAATATGGATGTACCAGCACTTTTGCTTGCGCTATCGCAATGGCTATGACTCCTTGAATACCCGACTTGATAGTATTGACCGGGTAGGATTTAATATGTCTATTCCTGTTCCAGAACATCAAGGGAATACTGCCCGTGTTGATCGATCCGGAGGTAGGTCACAGTTGTCTATACCAGCGGCTCAGCCTATACATGGTTCTACATCGTCCAATGCTCAAACGGAGACGACGACTTTTCCCACTATTGGAGCAGGGGCACCTGCAAACTCCAACTCAGCACTTATTGGCGTTCTGGTTTTAACGGATTGGATTCATAATATGGACAGTTTTTCTTTTTTGAAACCAACAGCACAGGAATTGCCGGTGACGAGTGTGGAGCATTTACCTGTTCGGATTGATAACATCGTAGAAAAGTTGAAACTGTCTGATAATAAGGTATTGAGACTTAAAAAATTGCAGCTTGAGGTTGCATATTTTCAACAGTGTTTAAATGAAGATCTTAATCCTAAGGGGCTTAGAAGTAACTTTTCTCCATCTAGTTTAATTTCTGATACAGATTTTTTTATGGATTTATTAGCGCTTTTCCAAAGGCAAGGGGCTCAACTTTTAGAACTTATAATTAAGCATTATTCTGTTCATATTAATCCGCTTATTGGTGAGATTAATCAACTTGATAGTGATATTAAATTAGACATGGACTTTGTCAGATTTAAATTTGACTATAACCGCATCTTTACCAGCATAGATGCGTTAATGACTAAACTGAAACTAAATAAGTCAAAAAAACTTTCTAGGGACAGACTGGCATACCAACATCATAAAGCCTACCCTAAACTTTTAGTAGCTAGTCCTCATGGAGAATTTTCAGATAATGCTACTCCTCTGTCAGGGAATAACACTCAGGATCCAGCATTGACTACTGAAAATAAGGCACTTGAGGAAGCTTCACCTGGGCCAAGGCGGAGCAATAGAATTAGAGCAAATAACTTGAATAATGGTCCGCAAAGCGGACCACCTTCTGCAAACCGTAATAACAACAATGACGGTTTTAGCGCTTCTAATAAAAGTTTTTAGGTCAACGCAACAATCGAAAATACAGGGGCAGGAACAGGAACTGGAACAATTAATGGATTTTGAACACTTTGAAAGTGGTGATAGGTCGAACGATGTACCACCAAACATTGTGTTTAACAACAAAGGTGACTTTAAAATTTATAATTTTTTTAGTGTTGTCCTGGACCCTGAACTAGTTGAGTTGCTTTCTTTTGGAAATACTTTTGTACCTTCCAGACAGTGTGACTTAGCAAAATTGATTATAGACCTTAAATGCTTTGTTCGCAAGAATTTGAAATTGTTGTTTAGCAATGACACTAACGATTCTATTCCTTTGTTGAGATTATCTAGTACATTTAACCCCCCTCTTCACCTTGGACTGCTTTTGTTTGAAAAGACTTGTGAAATTGATATTAGACATGTGAGCTCATTTAATAATTTTTTTAAAGCAAATACCTCTAATATTTCAAAAGAATAAATTGCAGCCCTTAACAGCTTATGTCAATCATCAGTTAGAGTTGTAAAACCGGATAAAGGGGGTGGTTTGGTTATTTTTGAAAAATCGCAATATATAGAAAAAATGCTTTTTGTACTGGATTCTCCTGCATATAGTGTTTCATCTCTCAATGAAATGAACTGTTCATATAAAAGACTGAGGGGGTATTTAAGGGACCTTTTTCTTTCAGGAAAAATTGATGTGGATACTTATAACTTTATTGATATTACTTCTCCAAAGGTTCCAGTCATGTTTGGAATACCGAAGATCCACAAGAACCTCATGGATCCTCCTATGAGGGCACTAGTGGACGGGAGATCTTCCATGACACACCCATGTTCACGTTTGATTGATACCATCCTTTCTAAATACATTAAGACCATTCCGAGTATATGTAAAGACTCTTGGTCTTTTTTAGATAATATCAACAGTATCAACTTCAACAACTCCTTTAATTTTCTCACAATAGATGTTGTCGATTTATACACATCGATACCCCACCAAGAGGCTATAGAATGGATAGGTCTTATGATGGGTGAATTAAATGCTCCAAAAAGTGAAATTGATGTCACAGAATTGTTGGATATAGTGCTTACATCTAATTTTTTTATCTTTGAAAAGGAATACTACCTTCAAAAACAGGGTGTGGCTATGGGCTCACCCTGTGGTGCCAGTGTGGCGAATATGTTTATGGCATATTGGGAGAAACATAACATCTTCAATAAACCAGAATTTATGCAAAATATCAGATACTATACTAGGTTCTTGGATGATGTTTTCATACTTTTCCAAGGTGACGCTTTTTTAGCTCAAATGTTTGTGAATTTTTTTAATGAATTGACTGCTTTTCTTAAATTCACATATAGATTTTCTAATGGGGAGATAGATTATTTAGATGTTAGACTGACCAAGGACCCCCTTAACCACAGGTTTTTGTCTGCAATTTTTAGGAAAATCACTTATTGCAATTCATTCCTGCATTTCTCGAGTTCTCACCCCTTTAAGCAAAAGCGGGCCATAGTGAAGGGGCAATTGGTCAGGGCGGTGAGAATGTACAGTACACTTTTCGACTTCCGTAAAGAGTGTGAATTTTGGAGGGACCTTTTTCTAAATCGTGGTTATCCCTCTACTTTAATAGATGAATTAACCCACGAAGTTGAATTTAAGAGATTGCAAGGTTTTTATAAACCTCTTTTCAATTATGAAAATTCTATACCAATGGGGTCACTAGAGGATACCATACATATTATGTCTGATATGGATTGCTCTTTGACTTCCCCCATTGTAGAGAAAGAAAATAAGAGTCTCTTATCTTTGAGCTTGGTCACTACATTCAACAATAATTCTCAACAAATTATTCGCAAAAACTGGCATTTTATTTCTAGCAATTCTTTATTATTGGAAAAACTAGGGCCCAGACCTACAGTTGTGTACAAAAGAGGTAATAATATTAAGGAATTATTACAAAGGAATTCTGACTTAAACTTCTTTATTAGACAGAAGGGGACATTTATTTGCGGTTTTTGCAATTGGTGCAAAATGCTCCGAACAGGGAATACATTCTGTATCAGAAATAGGAAATATGAAATCAAGTATAAGATTAATTGTGAAACGAAGTCTATTGTGTACATTGCAATGTGTAATTGTTGTTTGGCTTTTTATATCGGTAAAACCGATAGAAAATTTCGTGAACGTATCTATCAGCACATGTACGCTATTAAACATGGTAAATGTGAAAATGCTTTAGCCAAACACATTGTTAACAATCCGGGACATAGTTTCCAGTTTATGGCCATTGATCATATCCCACTAAGTATTCGGGGAGGTCCATTCTCCTTATTATTGGAGAATCGGGAACTTGAATGGCAGCTCAAATTGGATGCATTCAACTTCCCAGGCCTGAATGAAAACTATAATATTTCACCGGTTCTTAAACTCAAGTCTTTTTTGAGATAAACTTCATTATTTAAAAGTATACTTATATGTTATTATTACTTTTGGATATAATACATATACAAAAAAATTTTTAAAAAGTATTATATAAAAATATCACAGATTTCATAGGGTTTCTATGGTAATTTTAGGCCCCTTTTTATTGATTGTTTAGTCGTAATGATGATCTTTTATTATCACTTTTACTAAGAGAAATTATTCTTATTAAGAAAAATTTTAAATGGATACAATGTAAAGTTTATCTAGTGATATAACTTATAGTACTGTCATTTCCAAATGAGGGATGCTTAGTTTGAATGTATATTACTGTATGGTTGGTTTGGAACTATTTGTTTTGATTTATATTTGATATTGTAAGGAAGTGACGTGTTTCGACACTCCCTCTTGTTTTATTTAAAGGTTTGGCGCCTTTTTTTAAATTGTTTCTCTGATGAAGCTGCTTTGATATTAGTGGTGAAAACGCTAAATAATTTGACATAAATAAATCAGCGTTAAGTCTTTTTGGTGTGGTCTTCCCGTTTTCTTGGACACCAGCGTCATTTTTTGATTCATAGTTTTGGATTGTTTTTTTTTTTTTTTTTTTGGTTTTAACAGCCAACACCAAAGAGAGAAATAAAATGATATCATAGCCAACCAATTCAATACCAACTTTATACATACAATATCACCAGTAACCAACCTTGTGATTAACCCAGGTCTTGATGTCCCTACACAATCAATTAACCACCTTCAGTGTTTCTCCTTCCAACCAGTTCCCATAGATGCCATTAAAACTACATAAAAAATTAAATCTTACTACAACTTCCCCTTACAATCTACCAGATCTTAAAATAGCAGCTGGGGCTTTTGCATATTCATTTTTGTTCTGATAAATCAGTCCATATCTGAAAATAAAATCCTTTCACTATGAAAAGTAATAATCATTCACTGTTCCACTGCACAAGGGTGGAATCAATTTAGATCTTTCAAACTATAGCAAAATTGCTATTTTTATCTCCTTTATCAAAAATATTAGAAAAATGTATTCATACACAACTTCTCAACTATCAAATAGATAAATAGCTTCTGTCTTCAAGCCAACACAGCATCTGTCCTTATCACAGCACAGCTATTGCTTTGCTGAATTTTCTTAATACTGTTATTGCCCATGGAAATATCAGAAGATTGGTCTCCATGATTTCCCTAGACCTATCAATCAGTAACTTCTACATGGCTACAAAAAATGTTGCCCTAGTTCAATATACTTATTATTCAACCTTAATCCGCACTGCCAGATCTCTCTCTCTAAACACCAAGATCTTACACAACAATCCTTTTTAATAATTCACAACTACTTCTAAACCCTAAGAAAACAAAAATATTCTCTTTCCCTGTAAAGACATATCTACCAAAACAACATAATTCACTATCATCTCTGCCAACAACACCATGATAGAATCAGTAAACTACACTAAATTAGTGTGTGTCATCATAGATGAGCAGTTAAAATTCGACCACCATGTATAACATGTGGTTTAAAAAAAATCATCAAAAGCTAGGTACCTTATACAGAGAAAAAACAATTTCACTGACATAACCAGAAGCTGCATAGCCTCTACTTTCTCACTGCCATCTCTCCTCCATGCTGCCACAATATTCACTATCCTTCACATATTACAACTGTTTCAACTTGAGAAATGTAATAAAAGTGTCAAATTTTCGGTAAACTATAGCAATAGAGCACGCCACTGCCTAACCCTCAGAGAATTAATCTGTGTTAGAACTACCACACCATCTAATTCTCTCTCAGCTAACTGCAATGCACAAACTTCCCTATAAGTCAGAAATTTACTCAGTCTTTAACAACTTAATACAATATCACTCCCCAATAGAATATTATCATCTGGAGAAATATCACTAATCACTATGCCCAATCATCTGATAGTGCAGATGAATCTCTATATTCAAATAGTGCAGTTAACTATGGAACTACATTTCTCTACTACTGGAAACCATTCAGAATGCATATTCACTTCTCTTCTCAGAGCAATGAATCTGCTCCTCTATATCTTCAGGATGAATGACCTATTATTTTCAGCTTGCTGTATTGTCAAACCATTTATCTTCATTCAGAATACTATGCCTCACAGCCAGTGTTCATCAATACCTGAATAATTTTACTAGCATCTCCCAGCGATATACACAGTTCTGTGACACTGCTTACCCTTACTTCTATACTTCTAATATAAACGGTATGATATCATATATCTATATCAAGCTATCCATCTATCTTTATATATATATATATATATATATATATATATATATATATATATATATATATATATATATAGCTATGGCTATAGATATAAAATTGTCTCTGTACCTGCTCTCTTAACGACAGTTTTAGCATTTTCAGCCCTACCTAGTTCTGTCCCTCACTGTAATTTCTTTGAATTTCTAAGCACTAATCGCATGATCTGTTATCTATCTGACAAACCAGTAGTACACGTTTTCAAATGCTCAGTGATCAGCATATACTAATGAATAAGTATATTTTATACTGCAATAGATGGCCATTATTTCATATGAATGTAATCTTATTAGCAAATGTATGTTTGATTAATAATACATATTACTTAGTGTCTGTTTCATGTTAGCATTGTCGTCTCACAGCAAGAGGTTCTTTAGTTCAATTCTCGGCTGGAGTGTCTTCTGTGCAGAGTCTGCATGTCCTCCCCATGGTCGGTTGAACTTCAAAGACATGCAAGTAGGTGTGTGAGTGTGTGTGTCTGCCTTTTGTGAAGGTTGGGCGTTGGGCTGAGAATGTGGCACCGTAAAAAAACTCCACTGTCAATCATGAGAGATCTGGTGATCCGCTGTGGTGACCCCTAGCCAGGATAAGTAGAAAGACAACAACAACTTAGTGTCCATTTCATGTATATTACTAAATGTCTGTTTAAAAATGGTGGAAAATTTCTCCCCAGGCATCTTCTGAAACCTTTTTTTTTTTTGACAAAACCCAGTCAGATAAACTTAGCAAAGAAAAGCAAAATAAAATGTGTCTTGCAGTAAATATGTTAAGGCATGTCCTTTACAAATAAAAGTACAAGCAATACATAACTTGCATAAGGAGTGAAGTATAAAATATTCAAGTAGGCAGGAAATGCTCAGAAAAATCTAATTAATAACTGAACTAGAAACTACCTGCTTCTGGATAAAAGTTATCTTTTATTCTTACTATGTATGGCCTTTAAGACCAAAATAAAGTCATCAGAGTCCTTACAGGCAATATAATAGAGTGTGTGTGCTTATTCTCTAAGGATATGTCTCAGCAGACAGATAACAATAAATCCTTTAACTAACAAACTTGTATTAATACTCTTTCTCTGCTTATATAAGATCCAAGCAGGATTTCCTGTGGTTGTTTATTTTCAAATTTTGGAAGATGCTTTCTTTTTTATGCAGTTCTATGTCCAAAGGTAGAAGGCTAAGTCAAAGTCTAAATAAAAAAAACTTCACTTGACCTAGCTTATATCTTCAAATTAGCCATAGACTTTGGAACAGTGCACATATTTTGCATAGCGTATATGCAAATTTTAGTTTCATTGTTAAAGAGTGGTACATTTTTGAAGGAATAAATACAATCATATAACATTTAACAATTTTATTTAACATATTACAACTCCTTGAAAAGACAAGTACAATGTAACGTCTTTACTTTCATATTTTAAACAATTATACATGTTTTTAATTTGATACCCTTTAGTTTACATCTCATACAGTTGTTTCTTTTGAAAGAATAGTAATAGTCTTTGCATGTATTATACTTTTTCTTCACATTTCCAGCAAAGTATTTAAAGATTGTGTTAAAATTCCTAACAATAGCATAGAGAAATCAGGAAACCATGCTATTATCAATAAACGGATAAACAAATGGTTCATATAAAATTGTTTTCAATTTCCTTTGCAAATTAAACCTAGTGTCATTGTTTAATTCATTATAAGAAAGGCTAAAATCTTTATAGTTATACAATTTTCTAACCACTTGTAGAATTGAAAGCAGTCAATAACATTATTTCAGAATACATTTATGTACGTTATTCGAAATAGCCATCATCAAGTGCAGCAACATGTTATCAGTTAATACTGGAGATACATTTGAGAACAAACAGTAACATGAAGAATAGATAAATAAGACCTTTACAATTCATTGTTATTTGTCATCATATAACTGAATACCCATAATTCCATAACATGTCATGTAGGAAAATTGCTGGCAGAATAAGTCAAGCCTTATTGATTAGCCAAGCTATCACAATGAAAGATAATCACGTAGTCCACATTCCCTCAAAATTACAACAAATGGAAATATCAGGTCAGCCTGGGTATATTTAATGGCAATCATCACGACCCATAAGCCCACAAGTAACTCAAAAATGTTAGTTGACCAGCAAATACAATAATAACATCTTCAGAAATGCATAGCGATATTTCATAAATATATATTTTATTAATATTTGTGTTTGCAAACCATTGAGAAATGGTAAAGTGTAATTAAGGATACTTCAGATTAACCTGTTAATTCCTACTGTTCATATATCTTAAAATATTTTTCATAATTTCATTAATTTTGGCCTAACTATACATTATATCTGCCTTTCCTTATCACTTGCCAATATGGAAGATGAACAGACTTTGAAACAATCTCCGAAATCCTTCTTGTAATGTCTTCCTGGAATGAAGTGTTTCTCAAACCAATGATTTCTAAGGCTGCAACTAAGCATATTAAGAGAATACATAGGCTTCCATTCTGTGTGTATATTGATGTCTTTCCTAGGTATTAATGCCTTCTCTGTTCTACACACAAAAGGACTGAGCACTTACCTCTATAGTTATATGGAACCTCACACTTGTATGATGGGCAGTTCTACAAATCCTGGTTCAGCAAGTCAATATTGCTGTATATTGTTTTTACTGATCACTGTTATTAGCTCTTTGAATAACCATGCCATCGGCATACATAATATGCAAGGGTATAGGGATTGCCTCAACATGAATGGTACAGGGGAACTTGCCTTCCTGAAAAAAAAACTGTTTTGGTGCTTACAAAAAGTGACATTCAGTGATTTGGAGTTAATTCATTGGAACTCATAAAATTGTTTGTGGATGAGTTGAAATAAATCTGATTTAGGAACTGATGCCTCATTCATTTGGCCAAAATGACCTCTTGATAGCCATCTTGTTGTACAAATTTAAAATCTATGCACTTATAATGGAAAGAGAGAAAAGAAAGGACTGAGTGGATGATTCGTTTTTCGTGATAACCCTAATGCTCAACGCCCTTTTCTATATCAAAGCCCATCTCCAGTTATGAAGAGTCATACTGCAATTAAATTCCCATTATAGTAGCATTCCCTTCATCCCTTTCATATGTTACAACTAACTTGCCACCATTAGTTGTATACTAGTATTAGAGCTGAAGTTGAATCTTTATAAGCTAAATAGTAAAACTATAGCATTCAGGCTCACTTTGATTTTCTTTAAAGACTGATAATGTTGGTTTTTTTTCATTTTCCTTTTGTGCGTGTAGGTTAAGTGATCCACTGAAAGATGTCATTGCATTTTCTCTTCCTGCTTTTCTAACCATGCATTGACTAACCATTCTAATCCCATTTCATCATAATAGGAACTAATAAGTTGTTTCCACAATGCTGATTGTTGTATACTGTTAGGCTCACTAACAGTTATTTGGATAGAGCAGATAAGGAAGAATGCTTCCTAATACTAGACATATATTCTGAAAGCCTGCACCTACCTAGTACTGCTCTCAACATTTTTGTGTAGCCATCTATGTGTACTTAAGTCATTTATATTTATCTTTTCTTTATTGACTTCATCAAACTGAAAGTGCAATTCTAAATTCTGATGCCTGTTCACATCGCATGTGCATAAAATTAACGCTGAATTCCTGCATCAGATTGTTCACATTACTGATACTGAGCATGTGCATAAAACTTAACTTGAATTCCTGCATTAGATTGTTCACATTACTGATACTGAGTGTGTACATAAAAATTAACTTAGGATTCCTGCATCAAACATTCAGGAATTGACCATTACCCTGGCAACCTTCTTGACTAGAAAAATCCCTGAGGAGAAACATGAACATTCTTGAAGTCATATCTATCAAAGTAGCAATTAAAGTTTAATTTAACAAGAGGTAAAATCCACATCTGACATGATGAACAGCCAAAAAAATATATATGGCATCATTGATTAAGCAACTTAGTACACATTAAACACATTTCAAATTTATTAAAGCTATGCATTAAACATTTATTATGTCTTTGATGCCTACGGAGACTTTCCAAGGAGGTGTTTCTAGTTATGGATGCTCTTTGCTTGCCAATAATATAGTCCTCTAGCTCTGAATTACAAAAGATCAATGACCATGTTTTGAGTAACTGACTGGTGTCCTCAGATGAAGTACTGCAATCCTGTTAGCTGTCATCTGTTCTGCTCTGTGGGTTTCTACCTCATCTGAATGCTAAATTTCTTAGTTGACACAGCTTTTTATCCTTTTTTCTTTCTGTTTTGCTACTGCAAATCCAACTTCATTTGCGGCCTCATCTGATTTTGGAGAATTACTTTTTCTTAATCCTGTTGTGAAGCCTTTTTTTTCCTGCTGTTGATTTACTTATCTTTGAAGGAGTGGCATTCATAAGGAGAGGGCATTTTTTGGCAAAGTCTGCTGGGCTTTTGTAAGAATGCGGCCTCATGGAACATCATGTTTCCCATTCCTTTTCTCTTTTGGAAAGAGGAACTTATGAGCTCTTTTCCTTGTCATTATACTGCTGGCTGCACTCCTTAATTATAAAATGTTTTGTAGCAGACTACTACAACAACAGATTTTTTTCTTCATATAGCTGATATGCTAATATTATGCATACCCTCTTTGGGCTAATGAGGGCTTACATCATTCCAGTACCTGTTTTAACCTATATAGATCTTGGGAAAAATCACTAATGAAATTGGGTTGGATCATGGATCATGGAACTCTGCATGCTGTTTGGTAATACTACTGGAACTGTTAAGGAGACAGTCATTGTATTTAACTGAAACCATTACCAGTAGTATGTCTGGGTCTTTCTGCATCGTCTTTGTTGAGTATTCCTATCCTGTGTGTTATTTATATGTAGGAACTGAATTAAAAAGGTACATGCATAATATTTTTAGTAATTTTTTCAAAAAGATACACACATCTTTATAAAAAAGGATCTTCTGGTAAACTCTGTACTCTTACATTAACTCTTTGGGAGAGGTTTCCTAAGTTATCCATTATTTTCCTGTTTTTTTTTTTTTTGTACCAGCAACTTGAACTTAGTCAAGTTATCCTTTTCTCTTTTCCCCAACTTGACACTATATGACATAATATTCCAGCAAAATCTAACAGTCACATCTTCATATCTGGCTAATTTCCATGGTGTTTGAAGGTCACATTATGGTAATCATCCACTTCATTCAACTGCCTCTTAAACAGTAGGGCCATTTTGTTTCTACAGATGATTATTTTACTTTTTTTCAACAAGACAGAATCTGTTGCTTTTTTTTTCTTCTGCATGTATCTGTGCAAAAATCTCTTGACAACAGCAGCAAAAATATACTAATGAAAAAAAAGATTAAGCTAACACCTTGGAGTCAGGCCTGCCAAATCTCTGCTACCACCTTCAACATTAATTCTTGCATTCATTTTCTGAGTCTATGCCTCATACCTCAATACAACTAAAAGCATCACATTCAGTACCTTCGACAAACATGGAATGTGACTTCCTAAATTAAATGAACTACAATGCAGAAGTTTGTCATTTAGTGGATAGCTTTATTTGTATCCAGATTCAGTATGCTTAGATTTTTTTCACCTTATTTTTCTTCTTTTCCTCATTATATTTTGTTTGAAGCTGTTTTACCCTAGATAGATAAATGTCTCACTCTTCTGCTGTCTTTCTTGTTGGAACAGCATGATCAGTTCTGGTATACCTGTAGGATAGCAGATACTGATCAGTTCTGGTATACCTGTAGGATAGCAGATACTGATCAGTTCTGGTATACCTGTAGGATAGCAGACACTGATCAGTTCTGGTATACCTGTAGGATAGCAGACACTGATCAGTTCTGGTATACCTGTAGGATAGCAGATACTGATCAGTTCTGGTATACCTGTAGGATAGCAGACACTGATCAGTTCTGGTATACCTGTAGGATAGCAGACACTGATCAGTTCTGGTATACCTGTAGGATAGCAGATACTGATCAGTTCTGGTATACCTGTAGGATAGCAGACACTGATCAGTTCTGGCATACCTGTAGGATAGCAGACACTGATCAGTTCTGGTATACCTGTAGGATAGCAGATACTGATCAGTTCTGGTATACCTGTAGGATAGCAGACACTGATCAGTTCTGGTATACCTGTAGGATAGCAGACACTGATCAGTTCTGGTATACCTGTAGTATAGCAGATACTGATCAGTTCTGGTATACCTGTAGGATAGCAGATACTGATCAGTTCTGGTATACCTGTAGGATAGATCAGTTCTGGTATACCTGTAGGATAGCAGACACTGATCAGTTCTGGTATACCTGTAGGATAGCAGACACTGATCAGTTCTGGTATACCTGTAGGATAGCAGACACTGATCAGTTCTGGTATACCTGTAGGATAGCAGATACTGATCAGTTCTGGTGTACCTGTAGGATAGCAGACACTGATCAGTTCTGGTATACCTGTAGGATAGCAGATACTGATCAGTTCTGGTGTACCTGTAGGATAGCAGACACTGATCAGTTCTGGTATACCTGTAGGATAGCAGACACGGATCAGTTCTGATATACCTGTAGGATAGCAGACACTGATCAGTTCTGGTGTACCTGTAGGATAGCAGACACTGATCAGTTCTGGTATACCTGTAGGATAGCAGACACTGATCAGTTCTGGTGTACCTGTAGGATAGCAGACACTGATCAGTTCTGGTGTACCTGTAGGATAGCAGACACTGATCAGTTCTGGTGTACCTGTAGGATAGCAGACACTGATCAGTTCTGGTGTACCTGTAGGATAGCAGACACTGATCAGTTCTGGTGTACCTGTAGGATAGCAGACACTGATCAGTTATGGTGTACCTGTAGGATAGCAGACACTGATCAGTTCTGGTATACCTGTAGGATTGCAGACACTGATCGGTTCTGGCATACCTGTAGGATTGCAGACACTGATCAGTTCTGGCATACCTGTAGGATAGCAGACACTGATCAGTTCTGGTGTACCTGTAGGATAGCAGACACTGATCAGTTCTGGTATACCTGTAGGACAGCAGACACTGATCAGTTCTGGTATACCTGTAGGATAGCAGATACTGATCAGTTCTGGTATACCTGTAGGATAGCAGACACTGATCAGTTCTGGTATACCTGTAGGATAGCAGACACTGATCAGTTCTGGTATACCTGTAGGATAGCAGACACTGATCAGTTCTGGTATACCTGTAGGATAGCAGACACTGATCAGTTCTGGTATACCTGTAGGATAGCAGACACTGATCAGTTCTGGTATACCTGTAGGATAGCAGATACTGATCAGTTCTGGTATACCTGTAGGATAGCAGATACTGATCAGTTCTGGTATACCTGTAGGATAGCAGACACTGATTAGTTCTGGTATACCTGTAGGATAGCAGACACTGATTAGTTCTGGTATACCTGTAGGATAGCAGATACTGATCAGTTCTGGTATACCTGTAGGATAGCAGACACTGATCAGTTCTGGTATACCTGTAGGATAGCAGACACTGATCAGTTCTGGTATACCTGTAGGATAGCAGATACTGATCAGTTCTGGTATACCTGTAGGATAGCAGATACTGATCAGTTCTGGTATACCTGTAGGATAGCAGACACTGATCAGTTCTGGTATACCTGTAGGATAGCAGACACTGATCAGTTATGGTGTACCTGTAGGATAGCAGACACTGATCAGTTCTGGCATACCTGTAGGATAGCAGATACTGATCAGTTCTGGTATACCTGTAGGATAGCAGACACTGATCAGTTCTGGTATACCTGTAGGATAGCAGACACTGATCAGTTCTGGTATACCTGTAGGATAGCAGACACTGATCAGTTGTGGTATACCTGTAGGATAGCAGACACTGATCAGTTCTGGTATACCTGTAGGATAGCAGACACTGATCAGTTCTGGTGTACCTGTAGGATAGCAGATACTGATCAGTTCTGGCATACCTGTAGGATAGCAGACACTGATCAGTTCTGGTATACCTGTAGGATAGCAGATACTGATCAGTTCTGGTATACCTGTAGGATAGCAGATACTGATCAGTTCTGGTATACCTGTAGGATAGCAGACACTGATCAGTTCTGGTATACCTGTAGGATAGCAGACACTGATCAGTTCTGGTATACCTGTAGGATAGCAGACACTGATCAGTTCTGGTGTACCTGTAGGATAGCAGATACTGATCAGTTCTGGTGTACCTGTAGGATAGCAGACACTGATCAGTTCTGGTGTACCTGTAGGATAGCAGACACTGATCAGTTCTGGTATACCTGTAGGATAGCAGACACTGATCAGTTGTGGTGTACCTGTAGGATAGCTCATACTTTGGCCAATCTCCTGCAACCTATACTGCTTTAACAACTGCCTTGAATCGTTTCATTATTTCCACTTCCCTTTCTACAGAAGGTGTGTTACTTTCATGAAGATGAACACAGGCTGCATACAGTGCAAAAACAATGCATCATATTAAGTTCTACAATTTAGGGTTCAGTATCATCTTCAGACTGCAGCATATGTCAGCTACATCAAACTGAACATCTAGATGCATGCAGCTTTTTTGAGGTGTTATCTCATTTATGGAAACATCAGGATCTACATCCAGTATTGATCCTTAACCGTGCCAGTATGTCTGTTTTCAGTCTCTGACATTACAACTGATTCTGATACTACAACACTGTGATTGGTCCCCATTAAAAAAACTGCAACTAGCCCTTGCTGTAGAATACTTCAATAACAAATTCCTTGAAACGTTAAATAATATTGCCCCTCCCAGTAAAACTTTCCAAAAATCCAAACAGCTCCCATGACTATCTAATGAAGAAAAACAACTAATGAAACAAAGGGATAGAGCCTGGTCATTATACCGTACAACCAAAAACAACAGTGACCTCACCTTTTACAAGCAACTTAGAAACCAAGCTAAGAAAAAAAAATACTTTCTTACCTGCCAACAAAAATACCAGCAGAAGCCACAAAAGTTCTGGCATAACATCAACCACCTCCTTAACCCCGGTAAAACCTCCATCCCTGCCCCCCCCCCACCTTGCTAGTAATACCACTGAGCCCTTATCCTCACAGTTCACTTTTCACTTCATGCCCAACTTTGCCTTAAACACACTTGTTTTAATCATATTCGTTTTGCTTTACAGTTAATAGTTTCATCGAACACTTTTATCTTGAACATTTTCTATAGGTAACAAACTTTTTGTACATTCCCCTTGCCTGATAATGCAGTCTGTGCCCTTGAAATGCCCCTTTTTTTGTCTTTTGAATCAAGCAAATAATGTGTTATTTCTCATTACCTTTGATTCTTTCTGGCTATGTTTGTGCACTTTTCTCTCAGTTTTACCTTCACTGTCGTCTTTGCATCTCATGGCTCCAAATATTCTTCTCTCTTTGATCCTGGTTCTGACACCATGTTGCTTTCATGTTAGGACATGAATAAACGAGTCTTCATGGGTTCTGTTCAAGCAGCTTTATTTTATACAAACACATTACTATTGTTGGCTATTGACTGTAACTTAATGACTTTTACAATTAATACTATGATCATGCATGCTCACTCCCTGACTGCTCCTTCAAAACGGCACTAGGGGATTGCACATGTGTGGGTAATATACATGCATATACAGCCTTGCATGCTTCTTAAAGATATAAGCACACACTTTATACAATGATCTACAGTTGGAATCATTGGCAGCCATCTCCCGGTAGTAACAGGCATTTCTGTAGTAGAAATCTTCCTACTCTGCTAAGAACTGGAGGTGCAAAAGGACCTGTGAGGGTCAAATGTTGTGAGGGGTTGGCTTAAAGTCTGAGAGCTAAACTGTAGTCTGCCTGTTTAAGGTAATCTAAATCACTGAACTGCACAATTTTCAAGACAGAATGCCATTTTAATGTTTCCAATAAAGCACAATAATAGGCTTAAGATAGTGTTTAACTTCAAAAATGTCATTTTGTTCTGTTGTGTTTTAAAAGTCTTTACTTAAGGTTTGCATGCTTAGTCTTTTGTTCTTTTTATCACGGTTTGTTATTCTTTAAACTGGTGTTACTTTAGAGTTCTTTTTTTTTTTTTGATGTTTTACAAGTTCGTATTTAGGATTAGTTAGGATCACAGGTTCATGTGTTCATAGGTGTATATTAGACTAACAACCACTAGGGGCTTTTTAAGCCTAGCTGTAAATGTTGGATTAGGGAGGAGCTCTGTTTCACATGGATGAGGAGCCTGTTCCATAGAAGGGGTAGTTGCTGAGATATATATCTGTCACTCCAGCTGGTCCTATTAATATTTCAGGCAAGGTTTACATCTTTAGAATGGGTTATTCTGGTACTGTTTGTTTTGTGAAAGGGCCATCAGAGTGGGGTTCATTGATGGCTTGTATGCCAGACACAGATCTCCCCTCAAGACCCTGTAGGAGACAGAATATAAGAGTAGGGCTTTAAGGTAGTCTGCACAGGACATGTTATTTAAGCCTTGTAGAACCTATGTGGACATTCCAATTGTTTTATGTGTCTGGTTAAGTACATACCAAAGAAGGCATTGATCTCAATGACAGGAATGATGAATCCTGAATACAGTGGGACAATTACCTCTTTGGGCGTAGATACCATACTTCTGTTTATATGTTGTACAAAATAGAATTATTTCATCACTACTGTAAACAGATGATGGTCAAAGGCCAGATTACCATCTACATATGTCCCCAAGTTCCAGACTACTGGGTCAACTCTTACAGGTCTGTTGCCAATACGGTAGTTACCACCACTGGCTGACTTCTCAAAGGATACTATTCTGCATTTCTTGGTATTTAGTTTTGGTACATGACTCTGATACCAGTTATTTGTCTATATCAGCCCTTCTTGGTGAACATTAGTGTTGGTGGAGGATTATATGACTGCTCCTCTTTTGCAATCATCTGCAAATTTGGTCAGCCAGAGGTCCTTGATGTTGACCTTGACTTCAGAGAAATAGATGCCAAAAAGGAATGGTCCCAAGATGAATCCCTAAGGTTCTCCACCAATGATTGGCCTCTTTGTAGAGTTGGACTCCCGAGTCCTAACTTCCAGGGTCCTGTCTGTGGGCCAGCTGGTGATCTACTGAGTGATATAAGGTTTTATACCTAACCTCTTAAGTTTAACAATGCCAATGTAGGGTATTGTGTCAAATGTCATTGCTTTGGTGACCTTCTCAAAGAAGTCCACCAGGCTGAGTAGGCATGACTTATATATAGGATCCATTAAAATAAAATGAAAAAATGTATACTGGAGTGCATAAATGATGTTAAACATATGAATTTGAACAGATATGCTGTTGCACATATTTTGGACAGGCGTGATGATAATATATTTTTAAGTGTTTGTGTTCTAGAACAAATTTCAGTTAATGATAGAACTGGAATACAGTGGGAAAGAGTTTAAAGGCGAGTTAATAATTAAATATAGAACAATGGGCCCATTTGGGCTTAGTAAAGATCTCATCTGGAGACATGTAGTTGCTTGATATTTTTGTTGGCTTATTTATTTTAACTGTTTTGATTTCTTGATTATTTAAAGGACTTTGTGTTTTTGAAGTGTATATGTCTTTGAAGACATTTTTTTCCGTGGTTCTAGACCTTTTCATTAAAGTTTATGTGGTTGTCATTGGTGTGTTTTGCATCTACAAGGAGAAGACTAGAACAAGCCTACAGATCCATGCATACATCGAAGAGCCTGTCATGTCAGGAACTAGTTTGGAATTAGTGCTACTGGTTTGTTTCTGGTGAGAGAAGGAACAAAGTAACATTGATTCCAAGCTTAGTAAAAGTGTGGTGAGGCCAAAACTATTAGTCGCCATGTCATATCCAACAGACAAATCAACACTATTCATCATTCTTAGCAAACCTATTTATGTCTTTTCTCCTAGGTACATAGGTAAGTACTAGACTGGCTGCCCTTGCATGCCATTTTAAGCCTAGCCAATTTCCCTCCAAAGGTGAGAATCAAACCATGTCTCTTATGTCTCTGTGAGGTAAATACCTTAACCATTATGCCAACACCCAACTTAGTGTTAGATTAGCCACCATCTAACCTAATATCAGAGTATCATGCTAACTACTGCACTCACAAATCTTCATAGTCTTCTATAGCAGTCTCCCTCTGACCCTTGAGTACTATGCCCAGCGTTAGTCTTCCACTCTCTGGCTATATGGCTCACTCAGAAATCTAATTCCAAAAAAGCTTCTGCCAGTAAGGCAAGTACAAAGGCCCCAAAACAGCAAAACAAAAGCAAAAACCACCAGTACAATGGTGAGAGAATCAAAAGCATTTATTGATAAAACATACCGGTTTTGGCTGAAAGCCTTCTTCAGTGTAATTACAACCCATTGAATAGCTCCACTTTTAAATGTAGAATACACCAATCCTGTCAGTCCTCTCATTAATTATTCAACACATGATAGTTCAACAGAAAGAGTCCATCCCTAAACCATGCATGTGGATCAAAACCAGATAAAAATGGCCATAATGACAGCCATTTATTTACAACCCTTTGAATAACTCCACTTTTAAATGTAGAATACACCAATCCTGTCAGTCCTCTCATTAATTATTCAACACATGATAGTTCAACAGAAAGAATTCATCCCTAAACCATGCATGTGAATCAAAACCAGATAAAAATGGTCATAATGACAGCCATGAACAAGCCAAATGATCACAGAAATATATACAAAATATAAAAAAATATTCTCTGGTATAACTGATGTTTAACAAAATTGTTAAAGATGTTCATTTAAGCCAGGTGAAAATAAACAGCAAGTTGGATAATCCAAGTACATTCCTTTTTATTAAGAATATTGTGCCAAACTGCTTTTTCATTTCTGTTGCCAATAATCCTATGTATAGCAATAAATTTAAAACCTGCTGTTGGATGTTGTATGGAATGCTTGTATAAAGCATTAGAGATATTTTTATTTTTAATGCTACTCAAATGTTTGGATATACGTAATCTGAATGGCCAGGAGGTTTGACCAATATAGAAGGCCGAACATGTACAAGTTGCAAGATATATAATCCAATCAGAAATGCAGTTCGCAAAGACATTAATATGAAACATTTTTAGAGTATTTCAACTAGTGAATTATTTATTCTTACTAAGATAACTGCAAAAACTGCCGTGGCCACAAGGAATACAGCCAGATAAAACTCCACCATCTAGTGTCATTTGTCCTGATATAAAAAAAATTGAGTTTTGTTTGTAGTGCCTGAAAACACTACCAAGAGTTTTGCCTCTTCTAAAAGAGAAGTGGCATTTATCCCACAGCATTTTTGATAGGCGTTCATCAGCTAATAAAATATTCCAGTGTTTATGAATCAAATTCATGAACCTATATGTGTGACATGCACAAGTTCTGTTGAATCGGATTGTATCTTGTTTTCCTCTATTGTGCTATTGGTATTGTAATAGATTGTTCCTACTGTAAGCTGTCACTCAACAATCTACTCTCACTCCACTTGTGGCCAGGCTGATTGCATTAGATGCTCTAAGGCAGTGTAGCAACTGCATTATGCTTACCAACTCTTCATTGCTTCTATTAATTGATAGTACTACTTGCAAGAGAGTTAAATATTTAAGACACATGGAGTAAACCTCTTGTTTCAGCCCACTATCAGTATGCATCATGCCTTCACATGACAGCACACTACTAAGCACACCACTAAACCCATCACTTATGCTGTGACTACAAAGAAAAATTTGCCAAAGCCTCCTAGAGCACAGTCTAAAAGATCACAGCCTCTAGTGCACAAGGCAATAGCAATGCTTTTCTCCAGTCACACATATTGCAAATCTAGCAGGCATACCTGTCAACTTCTCAATGCAAGAAATCTGGACAAAGCCAGAAATAATGGGGTGGGGGGGGGGGGGCAAAGGCCCAAAAATAGGGGCAGATTTAAAATATTACTTCTATAACCTTAGAAAGTTGCTAGAATGACAGGTTTTCCGTTATTATATATTTTCTGAAGAATATGAAGTCTGAAACTTAAATGATTTCCATTGTTTAGTATTATTTATTGACTTTAACCCTCTTTGAATTGCCATAAAACCACACATTTTATGAGGAACAGACCAAAAATAAGAGGCATACATCTGGACATTTTGTTAAAATCCGGACAGTTGAGAGGTATGCTAGCAGGATCCCCCTAGAGTGACCAGAGAAACAGACCTAAGCCGATAAGGCCCAGTATGTCTGGTTCCACACAAGGAATTGCCTTAGTCATAGGTGACAATATAGTCAACAAACTAAATATATATAGTCAGTCATACAGATTCCACAATCACCACACTGGACAAAAAGAGGACAACTGTAAGCTACTAGTTCTCTGCCTGAATCTGAGTGAAACAAGTACTCCATGTCCGCTAAAATAAGACAAATATGATTATGATCTTGTGGTGGCCCATGTGAGTGTGAATGATCTGTGGCTGTCTGCCCAGAGGTACTGTACATGCAGAGAGACAAGATGGAATTTATTATACATGAGTTAGAAGCAGGAAAGTCTGGTCTTGTGCAATATCTTTCCTTCATCAAGAATAATTGCTAGATGCCAATGCAAGGTATTAGTCTTTGGGGGTCCAGTATGTGTTGGCCTGGGATGAGATTATTGATAAGACTTAAAGTTTTGCTAAGGATGGCTAACACTTCATGCCTGGGCTTTCCCATGCAAAATCTTTAGCACCCCATAGTGCCTTTTTTTAGGCATAGTCACCATTATGGACATTCCTACATAGCTACCTCAAACTCAAATGTAGACAATATCATGGTGCCACTCCTCAACACTAGGACTTTGAACAAAAAGATGCCAGAACTTGCAGCCCTCCTGTGACTTAAACACATTTACATATGTGTAGTTACAGGCCAAATTAAAGGAAACAGCATGCCATATATAATATTAGCACCGAGCATGCTGTCAGACCCTCGGTTAATTGGTGAGTAGCTTAAACGGCTTCCCCAGGGCAAACTCACTTCAACTCGTAGAAGGCAACTGCAAAATTCTCAGCAATTCCCTGGAAATGGACCCAGCTGATAGGGCTGCCATATTCACAACCAGTTCTTATCAGCACCTCTCTGTTAGAACTCACACGTTTATAAACTGTATAACAAAAAAGGAAATAATGAAGGGTTATAATAAATCCCCTTCCCACCACATGACTGCAATGAATCTTAAAAGTACCATTTGAAAATATAAAGCAGAGTATGACCTTAAGGTTGCTACAAATGCAAAAAAGAAACTATTAATTCTTTCTTCAGTTATGTGAGGAAATTAATGTCCAACGATGCACTGAGCTCATCCATAATAATCCTACACATTATGATCCGAGGGATGCAGCCAATACATTAGTAGAAAAATGTAGTGCTAACTTTACATCACCCACCCACATTGCTGCCCCCATTATCTCTGAAAATTTAGTTTCCCCTGAAATCATCTTGGAACATGTCTTCCATGTGAAAGTCTTCTTCTTCTTCTTTCAGCTTTTCCCGGTTAGGGGTTGCCACAGCGGATCACCTGTCTGCTCATGACTGGCAGTGGAGTTTTACGGTGTCGAGTTGCCAGCCTGGAGCCCAGCCTTCCACAGAAGGCACACACACGCATGCACTCATGCCAGTTTAGAGCGTCCAATCCACCTACAGCATGTCTTTGGGATGTGGGAGGAAACCGGAGCACCTGGAGGAAACCCACATGGCCACAGGGATGACATGCAGACTCCACACAGAAGGCACACCAGATGAGGATCGAACTGGAGAACCTCTTGCTGTGAGGTGGCAATGCTAACCGCTGCACCACCATGGCTGCCCTTGTTCCATGTGAAAGTCTAAGAGTAATATTTTTGTGGGTCTTAATAACATATCAGACTGCATTCTCATCAGTATCAAGCAAGCACTATCTGAGCATCTACTTAAGCTGTTCAGACTCATCATATCTAGAGGGTTTGTACCTGATGCCTAGAAAATAACCACTGTAACTTCTCTACACAAGGTTGACCCGACACAGAAAACTGTAGGCCCATTGGTTTCACTGGTCTTATATGCAAAGTCACAGAACATTCCTAGGAGGACACATTTACGCAGATATAAGCAACTTAATTGATTGAGACCTCACTCAGTTTTTTTTGAAGGGCAGCTCCTGTCTCCTGAACCAAATAAACTTCTTTGAAACGATGTTTACAGAGGTTGTAGACTGTGGTCACTCCATTCACACAGTGTATCTTGGCCTGGCCAAGGCTTTTGACACTACCCCCCATACTGGTATTATTGAATTAAATTAAATTAAAAAAAATAAGAAAACTTAATGTAACCCCCATGATTCCCCATATCGTCCACACTGGATTATAAATTGGTTATACAACAACTCAGAAGTTTGAAGGTAGTTTGTACCTTTTCTGAATGCAAATTTGTAGCTATCAGGAAACAACTGGTGGTCTTCTTCTGTTTGGCATTTATCTTACAGACTTCCAAACTAATGTCTCAAGAGAGTGGCTGACCAGGTTTTTTAAAGACTGCAACAAGCTGGGTGTTGTTATCCATCTGCTCAACCACTGATATTAAACTGTCCAAACAAGGGCTAAAATTTGCACATACCTGGTGAAATTAAAACAGTCTCAAGCTAAAAGCAAAGAAAAAAAAAGGCAGCATAGTAGCATTGGGCAAAGATGGTACTCCTCTTCAGACAGATACAGCCAAAAGAATCCCAGGTATTTATGTGGATAAGTCTCTCGTTTGATTATCATGTTTCCACAGTCAGGAAATTCTTCTGTTTGGCTTTATTAATTTCCAGGGGAACACCTTTAAGGTCTAAAGAAGAAAGACTCTATCAAATACAGTGCCTCTTTGGGATGTACAAATCCAAGCACATCACTCAACTGGAAATACCCCATTGATTTTTACTCTCTTAATAGATTACCACAACTGTCCTTACTCTCCAGTAGAACCCTATTAGCTGCTCTGAGGTGACCCATGTCTCACTTTTTGAGTCATGGAAAATGTAATCCAATTTGCCCTTGTAGTGTTTTGCAAAAGCAGTGGCACTACAGACATCTATATTGAGGATTTAAATCTACACCAGTAAATAAACAAGACTCAGTAGAGTGATATGTACATATGCCAGTATATTCCCAGCCTATGGAATAAGTTACCGATACAGGTCAAGCTTTGTCTACCTTTATGCTAGTCTTGACAACTGGATGGGGGGTAAACATAAATTAACACAAGGATAATCATGCATGTCCCTAATCAGTTTGGGAGGTGAGTGCTACTAAGTGCTTATAAGGGGTGGCAAGAACTTTTTCGTATGTCTCTGTCATGGTGTATATGAATAAGTATCTTATGGTTCCTGTGATCACTTGTCTAGGTACTATTCCTATGTTCCAAGTGCTTATTTCTAGTCTTTTATGGGATTCTAAAGTACTTTATAGTGAAGTAAATTAAAAATGTTAGCCCTGTCCTTGTTGTGCAGTGAGATTGAATGACCTTAGTGGTTTACAGTAAGGGATACCAGTGAGATACAACTGGTATCACACCCATGTCTCTCTAAGAAAGATACTCCCATGTCTCTCTAAGGAAGATACACCATGAGTGCTGTGTACTGTTCTTCCCTCTCCAAGAATGATACCTAAATTCAAAGATAAAATAATTGGATACAATAAGGCACTTGCTCTGTCATGTTATTTTAGGAGGATTCAGTTTTTGCCTTTGATAAGATAGTCAACATACCCTCCTGTTTTGGTAGGAATTGTCCGTACCTTGAGGATCATGGCTTTTTCCATTCTGTATAAAACTTTTGCTTCATCTGCAGCACCCGTTTTAGCAAATGTGCAACTTGTGGGCATCCCAACATATCAAATTCCAATTTCCCATTTCAAACAATACTAAGGATGCTCTGTTTAATGCCATAAGCTTAAAAACAAAATGTTAGAACCTTAATCTTACTTCATCCTTGAAGACATTAGTATTTGTTTAATTATTGAGATTTATTTTCAGAACAAAAGTAGTACTCCCTTCTCACCAGGGTATTGTGCCTACCATATACTCTGGGCCACTGAGAAATGCAGAGGTATATCTGTATTTATTATTATTATTAATAATAATAATAATAATAATAATAATAATAATATTATTATTATTATTATTATTATTATTATTATTATTATTATTATTATTATTAACACATATAAATTGATAGGACTAGATCCTAATATATGTCCACTTAGGTCTATCATTGTTGAAAGGGACATTCTAGCTAGAAATCTTTGATCACAGACTCTAAATCTCTTATAAGTATTTAAATCAAACAACTCATGCACAGACTCCATATACAGTGCCTATGTAGGTAAGCTATAGAACTTTATCGCCCACACCTCAGACAAGAACCTAATCAGCAACAGATTTTTTTTAAACATAAAAACTAAACTAGCTTCTAACTGCTCGTCCCCTTGCACCTGAAATTCTACCTTCTTCTCTTTAGTATCTATCTCTCATTATACTTGCTATTAACTCACAATTGACTCTCACTCCCTTACAGCTATTTCCGTAGTAGCTCATTACTCTCTTTCTCATTGTATGTGCTACTATCTCATTTCTAATCCACCTATAGTTTCTATCCTTCTGTAATGCCTAGCCTGCTAAGTCCGTCACTTATATACTTTATCTTATATCTTTTATTCTCTCTACCACTTTAGAATATATTTCACCTCTTTTAAACATACTCAACATGGCATCTCCAATACTCATAACAAATAATATACTTTTATTAAATTTATATCTTCTTGTCTAACAATATACATTCTGTAATATAATTTATTATATTTACACCTATTTCTGCAATGACATAAATTCTCTATTGCAATTTCTTGCAACTGTATTGCAATTTCCCATATGCTATCAGACTGCTGAACAACAAACCCATAGACTAACCAGCTAAATGGTTTAAACATTATTTAAGTGCAATATGTCATTGTTATGTGCATAACTCTCTGCATAGGTTCATAGGTTCATAGGTGTGTACTAGGCCAATGGCCCTGGAGCCTTTACAAGCCTAGTCCATAGGATTACCCTGGTAATGTGCCACCTGACGTTAGTTTCCAGTGCCTCTGTCAAGTAGAGCCACTGGAGTGATCCCCAGGGTGAATTTTCTATTTCTCATCCACTCATCAAGATTTCTCTTGAAGAGGGTCAGTGAGGTGCTCTGTTTAACATGTATGAGAAGTCTATTCCATAGCATGGGCAGTCTCTGGGTTATGAACCTGTCCCTCCAGCATGTTCTGTTGATTGTGGTAATAAGATTGAGGTCTCTGGAGCGTGTGGTACAAAGGGATTGGGATTTCTTTAGATGTAGCATTTCTAACAGAGTTGGGTCAGACATGGCTTTATAAGTCAAGCAGAGATCGTCTCTAAGTAGGTGATATGAGGCAGAAAATAGTTGGAGTTTTTTGAGTCTGTCCATATAGGACAAGTCTTTAAGCCCTAGGATCCTCTTTGTGAGGTACTTTTGTGGCCTCTCCAGTTGTTGCAGGTGTCTAGTGAGGTATATGCCAAATGGGGCATTGTACTCGATGACTACCCTAATGAGAGAAGAATAGAGGGAGATAATGACCTCTTTCTTCCTGGATGTAAAACCCTTAGTAATGAGATGTGCCACATAGAAGTACTTTCTTACCACAGAGGCAGTGTGGTGGTCAAAAGAGAGGTTGCTGTCAACCTGTGTTCCCAGATCTCTTATAACGTCTTCTGTGTTCAGTGGACTACCATTAATGTGGTAGTTCATGGGAAATGGGTTTTTCCTAAAGGGGGTGGTGACACATTTTTTGGCATTGAGCTTAAGGCCATGGTTCTGACAGCAGTCTCAGTGAGGCCTTTCTGTAGGATGTCAACATCACTTGGGGAGTTAATAATGGCTACCAACTTGCAATCATATGTGAACTTTGTTAACCAGAGTCCCTTTGTGTTGGACTGGACTTCTGAGAAGTAGATACCAGACAGGAGAGGACCCAGGACTGTGGGACTCCACTCAAGACTGGTCAGCAGTCTGACTTGGAATCAGCTACTTTCACACTGTTTGTTCTATCTGTGAGCCAGTTTGCAACCCATCTAGTGATATAGGGCTTGATGTCTAGCTTAGTGATTTTTTTTATGATTCCTGAGTGGGGAATGGTATCAAAGGCCTTGGCCAGATCAAGGTAGGCTGTATGAACCACCTTGCCTTCATCCACAGCTGTGGTGACTGACTCAAAGAAGTCGACCGAGTTGAGCAGGCATGATCTACCCTTCACAAAACCAAATTGTGTGGGATCCAGAGTTTGGAGATTCCCTGTATCCTTGTTTAGTAGGTCCATGATGATGTGTTCCATAGCTTTGCATATCAGAGTTGTCAGGCTAATGGGGTGATAGTTCCCAGGGTCTGTAGTCACTCCTCCTTTGTGGAGAGGGATGACTATAGCAGTGCACCATTCAGTAGGGACAAAGCCTGAGGTGAGGCTGTGATTGAACAGGGCACACAGGTGAGGTGCCAGTTCACTCTGTAGTTCATATAGAACACAGCCAAGAATATTGTCAGGTCCCATAGAAACTGTATTCTTGGCCTTGGACAGTGCTGTTTTAACCTGTGCTGCAGTAATACTGGGTGCCTGACAATCTACTGGTACTGCGATTGGTCCTTTAGGTAGAGGGGAGTTGGCACTGAATCTGTCGGCCAGTATATTGGCAATATCTGTTGGCTTGGTATAGAAGATACCATTGTACAGTAGCTCAGAGCAAATCTGGGTATTGCCGAGGAGGTTCTTTATATAACTATAGAAGGCCTTGTGGTTGTTTTTACTATCTGCTGCAATTCTGTTTTCATAGCTAGCTTTAGAGGATTTGATGAGGGATCTCAACTTTATGTTGAGGTTGATAAGGGAGTTTTTCCAGTCTTGGGACTTCACCTTATTCTGCATCAGTTTCCTCCTTCTGTTGTAGAGTTTGTTTATCGCAGGAGACCACCAGATTGGCTTCCTTTTTTTGGAGGAGAGTGTCTTGGTTCTACTGGGTTTGGCGAGATCCATGCATTTGTGTATGTGTTTGTATAGTGCATTGGTTTATGATTTGGCAGTCATGCAACTATTCTCCATTTGCATGGGTGCAGTGAAGGTAGCCACCTCTGTTCTTAGGAGCCCAAAGTTAGCTTTGGAGAAGTTTTTCATGGTGGTTACCTTTGCGGGGGTGAGGGTGGGAGGGATGTGGATTTCCAAGGTGATTAGTTTGTGGTCGGACCTAACCAGGGACGAGTTGACTATTGGTGTAGAGCAATGGTTACCCATGTTAGTAATGACCAGGTCAAGGATGTTGCTACCTCTGGTGGGGGTAAGAACGAGCTGGTCCAGGGCATTGGAATTAATGAATTCCAGGAAACATTGGGCAAGTGTATTGGTACACGAGTAGTTTTCCCAGTTAATGGAGGGGTAGTTGAAGTCTACCAGTATGAGTGTGTTAGGTTGGACCCTAATATTCTCCAGGGTGCTTAGGAATGTGGAGTGAGTGTCTTGAGACAGGGTTGGGGACCTATAACAGGCTACGACCTGAATCACTGTCTTACCTAATGTTAGCTGCACCTAAGTATCTCTGATGCATTATGCTGGGCTTCCAGTCTGGAGCTGTGTGCATCCTTTATGAATATGGAAACACCAACACCTTTGGAACTTTGGAGTTCTGGGGCCGAAAGGTGTGGAATGAGATATAGCCTGGTAGTACAGGAGTGCTTTCTGCTGCCTTGAACCAGGTCTCTGTTACAGCACAAATGTCGATGTTCTTTATTTTAAGGAGTGCTTCGAGTGAGTGCATTTTGAGATTTAGACTTCTACCATTGAGCAGCATGACCCTCAGATTGCATTTGTTTGTAGTTGTTATGGTGGTAATTTGGTCTTTGGAACACCGCCTAAAAAAGGCAATATAGGGGTGGCAAGAGCCTTGGCCAGTATCCTTACTGTATAGCTTACTTTATCCATCTCTATCAGCACTATGAAAACTGCAAGCTGTAATTTTATGACATATATTGGTGGTGGGTAAGTTTTACAAGTGTGCTTCTTTTATTTATTTATGTATTATTAGTACTGTTTTTATGCGGTAGCGTTGTTGCCTCACAGTAAGACACTGTCCAGTTCGATTCTCAGCTAGAGCGTCTTCTGCGTGGAGACATGCGTGAATGGAGTACCTTCGTTGAAGGTTGTGCATCAGGGCTGGTAACTCGGCACGTAAAAATCAACTACCAATCATTAGCGGACCAGAGTTCCGCTGTGGCGACCCCTAAATGGGAAAAGCCGAAAGACACAAGTACTGTTTTTATATATCCTTATATTTCTACTGAGTCTGTTCCTGTTGTATTTGTTTTGTTTCTGCTGTAAAAAAGCTTAACATTTTTTACTTTATTTATTCTTAGTATCTTATTTTGATTTTTATTTTTACTATTTAAATGTTTATTAATTTAATCTGTTGTCCTTCTGTAAACTGTGATTCTTAGGGTATGACCCTAAATATTGAACTTTCATGCAGTGGTACACACTTTTTCCTTTGTACTGATCTGTAGAACAATAAAGTTTACTTTCACTTTGACTTTGTAGCTTTTCTTCACAAGCCTCCATTGAAAATGGGCTTTTGTTCAGATGGACAATCATGGTCAACAAATAATATAGTTTCACTTAATTAAGAAATAATAAAAAAAATTTCATGCATGGAGACAAGCCTTCCTACACCCCCTCTAATTATATATACAACTTTGAGATCACAACAAAATAATGGGAAAAGAGCAAAAGTGTACTCCCTACTGTGTAATGATTCCACAAAACAAGCCAGCATCCTACGATGAACTGGCAGTTAGATGAAACAACCCCCTTTACTAAACATTCAAGCTGTGAAATGTAGACATATAATCTGTGTACATATATAAATAGGTTTACTATCAAAATAATGAAACACACCTTACCATCTGCCATAAGGCTGAACAGAAAGGTGCAAAGAGGCAAAGTGTGAATGCAAATCTTGTCGACTCCGAAACGTCGACATATAGCTTGTGTTCGCAGTTTTGAGCATCAGTATTTTGAATTGGATCACACTACAGTGGGGATTGGGAAAATTACCCTTTTTCTCATTTTAGTGCGATCTTGGAGTTAGCATATATAATTAGCGGGGAGGGGTGGAGGGGGGCTTGCCCTCCTGCAAAACAGTAGCAATATGTATGCCTTTACAACGGTGTATTTTCTGGATGGTGAGTGGTCTAGTAACTGTTAAATTTCAATTTTTGCCTTCCAAACAAATTGACATTCTGAGCAGTCGGCTTGATGGTTTCCATTGTTTCGGTTCGAGAATATGAACATTTGTGGTTAGGGCTTCCCATATTTTGATAGTAAACCTTATATATAGATACTCCAAATTAATAACAAATAGACAACCAAAACTGTCACGGACAATGTGAGTCAACCAGACAATTATATTAGCAGCATCCAAAACATAAAACACACGTTAACCCAGGTTTCATCCTCGTAATAAAGACTTCTTCAGTTAACATGTGGTTGACTCACATTGTCAGTGACAGTTTTGCTTATATATATATATATATATATATATATATATATATATATATATATACATACACACACATATATACATCTATTTATATATATATATATATATATATATATATATATATATATATATATATATATATTTATATATGTGTGTGTGTGTGTGTGTATGTATATATATATATATATATATATATATATATATATATATATATTAGGCACTGCATTTTTCATGACATATAATTGCAATATACCAACCTACATTTTTTAGATATACTTTTCTCAACAAAGCTGCTTACCACATCACTGCTAACATAAATCCCTTTCCAACTGTTATTCATAATATACTGATTACCTAAACCAAGTCAGTAATCTAACCATCAAATTGAGACCTGTTTTTATAAAAGGTTTTAATTACCCCTTTGTCAGCTGGAAAACTTATACAATCTTGAATAAGTATGCAAAAAGATTGCTTCCCTTTATGAATAACAACTCCCTAAAGCAAACTGTTTCCACTTCACCAGGGGAGTTAACTTTCTTGCACTGCTTCTACTCCTGTTCCCACCTTCTTCAGTCCACCTACCTTTTATTTTTACGATCAATACAAACCTTACCACCCACGACATTTCCACATTATTATTCAAAATACAGCTAACTGCTAACTACATCTATCCTGTTCAATCACAGCTGGTATATCCTGCCAAACAATCCCATTTATTATGTGATCCTGTCTTGCCATACTCCTCAGATGTCTACTCACTTATGAATAGATGTATAGAAGAGGTGATTCAAGTTTGCTACAAGAACATTAATAAATTCAGAAAAATAAACCAGTATGAGAGAACACCCATATAAATCAATTCTACTGGAAAAAGAAAAAGCTCATATTTCATTGTAAAGAAAAAATACTCTTTCAAGCTATAAAATGGCTTAAAATTATTAAATAAGTCCCTTATTCATACAGTTAAAGAGTACAAACCCAGCCATGAGATTAGAATTATTTCAAGTCTAAAGGCAACCATAAGGCCTTCTTCAGGTATACTAAAAAACCCAGTTCTAGTCCAAATATATCTTTTACAGTATATCTTATTTCAACCCAGAAACTTTAACTAATATCCTTACTGACAATCGTACCCCTCACACACACACACACACACACACACACACACACACACACACACACACACACACACACACACACACACACACACACACACACACACATCTCTGCAACAGTCCCCCCAGTTCTATCTCCTGTTATCATTACATAGTTAACTGTTTTTTGTACTTTCCAGAATTAGAACACTAGCTTCATGGGTCCTGAAAATATTCAGGCTGGATTGCAAGTATAAAATACCACACAGTCTGAATTCTCATAAGTCAGTTTAACCTCAGTCTATCCTCAAGCCATGCAACTGAAATTTGGAGAGCAGCCACAGTTTTCTCCCTCCACAAAGGTGACCCATAACAGTCTTCCTCTGTCTATAGGCCTACCAGTTTCACAAACACTATTTATAAATCTGTGGAAGGCATTAATAATGACATATGTGACCTCCAGTCTATCAGTGCCAATCAATTTGAATGTATTAAGGTCAGATTACATCTACTCTGCCTAGTTGATTTTCATCATAGTCATAGAATGTTTAACTGATGCACAGACTATCATTACTGCCTATTTCAACTCAGAAGCAAACTCTCTAGATTTAACATCAGCCCTTACATTGTGTGCTGGACAGCTATTCCTTCACATAACAAATAGCACCTCAAATATCTGGTTAAAGGAAGTAAACCTTCACCAACAGGTAAATAAGACATTTTGGCATGATAGATTCATATCCCAACATATCCCTCACCCCTGGAGAAAACTTACACTACATGTCAAGCAGGGTGCACCCTTGCCACCTTTAAGGTAAACTTAGATCATTTGATGGGTAACCTCAAATTCTCCCCTGATCTTTGTTGTTTTGCTTTCTTGAGACTGGGAGGGACTTTTAAATAGGGGTTTCAATAGGCTTATAATGGTCTGCTGATGGATTGCCTAGTACTTATCTGTGAAACTATGAGCCTAACTGGCTTATAGACTGACTCATACAATCCAGACAGTGATCATCTCCTATAGCTATAGAAATGTTACTAGTGGCATACCACAGGGTTCAGTTGTGGATTCATTCCTGTATGACATTTTATGTTCAGAGTCAAAATCTAACAGCCAAGGTTTATGGATAACAATATTTGCAGATGACTGCACTTTGGGTCCTGCTGTCAGTTATATCATGATACCCAAGTTCTGCACCAAGACCTTGATCAGAAATACTCCTTCTGCCCTAATCATGGACTCACCATGAATGCTAAAATGTGTAGCACAGTTACATTTGGTGATGCTATTATCCCTTCATGTGATCATATCATTAACACTACCATTAAAACAGGCCTCATTTTTGGAGACCTGGTTACTTATATTGACAATGATCTCTCATTCCACCATTATGCCTGAGGTGTGATCAAACAGTCCCTTTGTCTTGCACAGCTTATCCGATATAGGTTCATTGATGTCTTTGTCACCATTTATTCCTCCCTCATCAGATCCATTATGAATAGTATCCCCTTTAGAATGTACCTTTCTAAAAATAGTAAATAATAATAATTATGATAACAACAACAACAATAATAATGGAATGGCTGTCATGATTGCCATCCTCAACATGGGTACCAACTGTATTATGTATACAAAGAAATCAGTCTGGTTAATATTACTAGAAATGACAGCAATCAGGGTTCTATTCAAGATGGCAGCTTGAAGCCAACATTTGTAATGTGCTCTGCAGTACTTTTCAAAACAAAACATGAAAAATCTAGTTTTCCTAGATTTTTTTCTCTATATTTTTTTTTATCTGTTAGTCAACACATCTTTAAGTTTTTTATGGAAATTTTGACTTTTCCTTGTAAACCTTTATACAAGCTTACCTGAAGATGAGCTCATCAGAATCTTCATACCCAGATATTTTCTCAGAAAGGATATTCTGCAGCTGTCATCTTGTCTTCAAGATCTTTCCTTTAAGATTGATAATTTTCAACAAAGAATGGATGACCTTCAAGAAAATAGTTTAACACAAACTGGCATACTTAAAAAATGCTTAAGAAACAAAATCTTAAGATTCAGGATATCAAAACGTCATTAACTGACATTGATGGAAGACTTCAGGAAAATAAAAAGCATGCTGACTTTATTCTTAAACAGAATGACTGACTCCTAAATAAAATGGAAGATTTAGAAAATTATGGAAGAAGTGCTAACATAAGGATTTTTGGACTTCCAGAGAAAACTGAAGGAGATGACATCATTTCATTTAATTTCTCACAACCTGGATATCTAGTTTCCTTTATCTTCAAATGTATTTGTGATGATTTGAGGTATTGCCAGCTATGCCAGGAGAAGTAGGTCAGTGGATATGTAACATGCCAGCATAGCTAGCTGGAGTTTTGTGAAGAATTATATATCATTTGTATATCAAAGTGATTTGTACAGATACTTGCACTGAAAATGTATTTATTAAGCTGCTTGTGTTAAAAAATGTACCAAAAGTGGGTCCTGCTGGACAGAAAATAAATGCATCTGTATCTCAGACTGTATTGTAATTGTTGAAATGAATATATTGTAACAGAGGATACCAGAAGAGAAGAGGTTAATCTCAGTCCAGCTAACTTTGAAAAATAGCCTGATATTAAATTACCTGGTTTAGGCCATAAAGATTATACCTTACAATTCTGATTGCAGCCAGAGATGAAATGTCTGTAAAAACTGAGACTAGAATTCCTGCAGTATTGTCCTTATGGGTGAGCTAATGATACTTTGGAAGGGTGGATGTTTTTAGATAGTTTTATAGCTATAACACATCTCAGCAAAACTATATCTGTGAGTATGGTAACACATACAGTATGTGCTAAATAACTGTTCAGTTTCTAGTAAAGGGGGGGGGGGTTGGGAACCAGAAGTCAGATGACCAGATGTATGTGATATCATTCTGTAATCCAGCAATGAAATGAGATTTTAATACTTGATGACACAGACGTCTCAGAGCAGTCTGTTTTAGAAACCTGACAAAGAAGGAAGACCACTGACCCACTTCATTTTGCCTTGCTTTAGTAAGTAACCAGGGAATAGTATTTCACTAGATCAGTAAGGGAAATATAGTGGGATTACTTAAGTACTGTTTTCTGTATCTGTGTGAAGCTGTCTATCTGTGTTATTTTTAATATTTCCTGTTATTGAAACTTTAGAGTAACTATTGTAAACAGATATTTAGTATTTTCATGTTCTTTTATTATTTATTTATTACTAAATATATTTAAACTTTTCATTGTGGCTGGTCTTTAAGAGAATATTTTAACCTTTGAGAATACTTATATTTCTTTGGTGACACTGCGGCTACTCCTGAAAGGCTTTCTGCTTTGGTCAAACACTATCATTTGTATTAGTATTAATTTTACTCAGTATAATTGTGTACCCTTGTAAAAGCCTTAGAGTAGTTGGGTGGTGGCAGTATGACTACTTTATAGTCTGGGCAAAGGTAGCAGAGCTAGTAAATCTATGCCAACCTTTCCCAGGTGTGTGTGTGTGTGTGTGTGTGTGTGTGTGTGTGTGTGTGTGTGTGTGTGTGTGAGCATGTGTGAAAATCAAATCTCAAAGAGTGTGTGTGTGTGTGTGTGTGTGTGTGTGTGTGTGTGTGTGTGTGTGTGTGTGTGTGTGTGTGAGCTACTTGGAGCAGGGACACAGAGCGTTGCTTTCAGAGAAAGGGTGGTGGAGGACTTGTCTTGGAATACTCGGCTGAGGACGCAACTCTACAGCTGTGCCAGTGGGGAGTCTTATTGGGGCCTAGAGAGATAGAGGGATACCCAGCCCCCAGACTGTGTGTGTTCTATGTGTGCTCTTAAGGGAAGTTGTGCTTGGTGCAGAGAACTGCATCTGAAAATAATGTGTGTATCCATTTTTGTTCATAGTGAGCATCCCTCTCCACTGTCAGTGGTGAGGATTAAGGCTCCTTGATTAAATGGCCCAGAGGAGTGACATCACATATTGGTGAGCAGTGGTGCTGATATTAAATGAACTTCTGTAGCCTGTAGGTACTTGTCACTGAAGGTGTATGTACACAAGGTAAACATACAGTTTCATTTTTACAACAATTTTATTTATTTTTTGTTAGTTTAGTTTAGTCAGGGAAAGCAGTCAAAGATGTCAGCAGAGGATTATGGGAAGCTGACAAAGAACCAGTTGGCCAAGATGTGCAAAGCCAACTGACTAAAGAGGAAATGATTTCAGCCTTAGTTACAGTTGTAGTCCAGACCTAAAACCAGGAGGATAACCAGTCTGGCAATGGGGATTTGCAGCCCTCAGAAACAGGACAGCTCACCTTTTCTTCAGAGGATTTCAAAACCTGTCTGGAGTTAGAGACTTGAACTGGAGGCCAAACATTAGGAAATAGAATCAGCAGAGAGATTGCAGTGTTTGGAGGTAGAAGAAAATGAGAAGCAGCATCAACATAAGAGGGAAATCCTGACTCTTCTTTGGGGTCATGGAGGTAAAGGGTAAGGGAATAACTGAACCCCAGAAGCAATAAAGGTCAGTAATTTTTTCCACAGTTTACAGAGGGAGATAATTTTCATAGTTTTATTCATATATTTGAAAAATGATGTAAGCAGTATAATGTTGACCAAGGTCTCTGGGTATAGTTCCTGACCCCCCTTACTCCATGATAAAGCTGTAGAAAGAAGTTATGTCTTACCATAACATTCCATCTGTGTTGTTGATCTTCATTCATTCATTACTGATGGGTTATCGGTTCTGTCCTCGGAACCGAGATGGCCAATATCAGGCTTGTGTCAGCCAAAAACTCTCAAGCCAAGGTCATACTCAAAATGCTGTACTCCCTGTTACCTCAGATCGAGTTTGCAAGTTGATAGATAAAAGTAGAGGCTACCTCTGGTCATAACAAACCTACCAGAAAGGAGTACATGAGATCAACCAAGAACCTCCGGATGGGGGACAGAGGGTGGGAAGTAATGAATGAACAACACAGATGGAACATTATGGTAAGACACAACTTCTTTATCTGATGTTGTTAATCTTCGTTCATTCCTTACTGATGGGACAGAGTCCCCAACTACCTGTATTCCTGGGTAGCCCTCATGGAAGGACATTCCTGAGCACCATGGAACCAAAGGAAGCTCTACCTCTGGAGGCCAAGTCCAATTTGTAATGAAGAATAAATATTTGAGGTTTAGCCCAAGTTGCAGCTGAGCAAATATCATTGAGGGAAGCCTTAGCATGGAAGGCTGCTGAAGTTGCCATAGATCTTGTAGACTGTGCTTTGACTCTATGAGGCAAGGTGAGATTGTTTTTGTTGTAGATAAAGGTGATACAATTTCTCAACCATGAAGCCAATGTAACTTTTGATACAGGATAACCCCCTCTAGGTGCAGAAAAGGCCAGAAACAGTTTGTCTGATTTACGGGTAAAGTTTGTTCTGTCCAGATAAAATCATATTTGTCTATGAACATCCAAGGAGTGCAAGCAATACTCTCCCTTGTTAGAATGGTTAGGAAAGAACAATGGGAGATCAATAGACTGGTTGATAGATCACTCTGACACCACTTTTGGTAAAAGGTAGAACTGGTTCTCAATGATACCCTAGCCTTATGGAAGATAAGGTAAGGAGGTTTGATGCATAAAGCCTGAAGTTCTGACAACCATCTGGCCGATGTGATTGCAATCAGAAACAAAGTTTTCCAAGAGAGGTATTTTACATCACAAGAAGATGCAGGTTCAAAGGGTGGAGCTGTTAAAGCTTGCAGAACCAAGGCCAAATCCCAAGGTTGTATGGGTTATCTGAAGGGAGGTGTTAGGTGGGTAACCCCTTTCAAAAACATCTAACAGAGTCTGAGTGACATAAGTGAAGAATCTTGAAATTCAATATGAAAATTCGAGATGGCAGCTAAATGTACACAGATAGTAGAGGCAGACACTCTAGAGTGGGAAAGATGTGACAAGTAATCTAATACCACCGAGACCGGAGCTGATAAAGGGTCTATTTGCTTATCTGCTGCCTATAGAGAGAACCTCTTTCATTTGTTAAGATAGATTAGTCTGGTGGATGATTTATGAGATGCAATAAGAATATTGCCCACAGGGGGCAAAAGGTTTTCATGCCTGGCAATCATAGGAAGTGGAGAAACCAAGCTGTCAGTTTCAGGGTTGTTAGATTGGAGTGAATCAGGCCCTGCAGATGGGAGATCAACATTGGTGATGGATTGAGTATCCATGGTTGATCTAGCAGGTGAGGCCAGAGGAAGGGAAACCAGCAATGAGGATCACTTTGCTCTTCAACTGTCATGCTTTCTTTAGAAATCGGGAGATGAGGGGAACAGGTGGATAGGCATAAAGAAGACCCGAGGGCCAAGCGTGGACTAGAGCATCCCTTGGTGACTGTCCCCCAAGGGGGATCAGGGCAAAGTAGTTGTTGCACTTGTAGTTGGTTGGGGGAGGCAAATAGGTTGCAGGAAGGCTGGCCCCAGCGGTGGAATATTTTTGCCGCTAACAGAGGATTGAGGGACCACTTGTAAGGCTGTAGAATGCATTGCAATCAGAAAGCAGTTGTGAGCTATCACCCATTGCCATATCCTCAAGGCCTCTCGGCATAATGGGTAAGATCTGGTGCCCCTTTGTTTGTTAATGTACCAGACCACTGACATGTTGTCTGATTGGATCGCAATAGTCCCTGACGGAAGGATGGAGTGAAATGCTTGCAATGATATGCAAAAGGGCGTCTATCTCCGACCAGGTGCCTTGGACTGAGTTTCCCTGACATAGCGCCCCACCCCATCAGGGAGGCATCCGTGGTCACTGTGGCTATTGGTAGATGGGGGGGTGAAAGGGCATGACCATTGTTGGGGATTTCGAAATGTCCACCAGAGTATATCTTGTTTGCATCTCTGAGTCACACTTATTTGAAAAGACAAAGGATGTTGTATAGGGTATCACTGAGTGAGAAGTAGCCATTGAAGAAGTCTCATATGGAATCTGGCTAGGGGAACAATCGTGATTGAAGCTGCCATTGGCCCCAATAGCTGAAGTACAGATTGAGCTGGGGATTTGTGGTGACAGAGCAGTGGTTGAACTTGTTGTCTTATTCTCTGAAGTCTGTGTTCTGGAAGGGAAGTTGTGCAATTTCCTGTGCCCAGCAGTACCCCTATGAATTCCAAAGACTGAGTTGGGGTTGTGTTGGATTTCTCCCAGTTTATAGTGATTCCCAGGCTTTGATCTGTTAAGAGAGTATGCTATGTGGCTTCTTCCAGTAGACGCTTGTTGCGGGCAGTAAGGAGTCAGTCATCTTGATATGGAAATGCCTGGAATCCTTGAAGTTGCAAGTGAGCGATAACCACTGCCATGCATTTTGTGAACACTGGGGGCTGTAGAGAAACCAAAGGGCAGGGCTCAAAACTGGTAGTGACTGTCTCCTATACAGAAGCGGAGGTATCTTCTTGAGTGTTTGTCCATCTTTATGTGGTAATACGCATCTTGAAGATCTACAGAGCACATCCAATCGTCTTCTTCCAGAAGAGGAAAGATAGACTGAACTGTGACCATCTGGAATTTCTCTGTTTTTACAAATTTGTTTAGTGTACTGAGATCCAGAATTGGTCTCCAGTCCCCTGTCTTTTTTGGCACTAAAATGAACCAAGAGTAAAATCCGAATCCTATCTGGTCTAGGGGGACCATCTGGATGACTCTTTTTTGTAGCAGCTTTTTGATTTTGTGTGCTGCTATTTCCCTTTAACTGGGTGGAACATCGGGTAACACTCATGATGTGACTGGGCAAAGATGGAAGAGGATGTGATAGCCTCTGGATATAATCTGTTGTACCCAAGAGTCGGTTGTTATCTTTTGCCAGGCAGCAGGGTATAAGGAGAAATTACACTGGACCACTTCCAGAGGTGAGCAGTCGGGCAACACTTCAGGAGCACTGATAGGGTTGGCCAGAGAAAGAATCTCTGGAACCCCAGTTTCACAGACCTCCTCTGCTCCTAAAGAGGCATCTTCCATTCAAGTTTCCCCCTTTGTCTCTAGGGGAAAACTCGGCACATGTATCCCAGAAAGAACCCTGTGATTTCTTGTGCCAGATCTTTCCACTCCTCTGATTTCTGGAATAGAATCACTGAGGAGTGGAGTGTCTGACACCAATGGCAGACAAGGTCTTGCCATCTTGTTCACACCATGCCAGCGTATCCTTCACTTTAGGGCCAAACAAAGAAGCGGGGTCTATGGGGGCATTTATGAAGGAAGCTTTAAAGGAGTCCGCAAAGTCACAAAGGTGCATCCAAGCATGTTGTCTGGTGACTGTACCTGTGCCTGCTACTCTAGCCACCCCTTCCATTGTGTGAGAAATAAGATGTATGGAAGAGTTGGAAATGGACTCTAGGGTGGCTATCTGAGAAGCCACATTATCACAGACTTCATCAGAAACAGCTGCTGCCAAGGTTTCAGAGAGCTGGTTGATAAGATATTGTTGAAGCCTGGTAAAATGTGCCAAATAATTCAAAGACCTTACGGTGAAGGTTGATGAAGCAAACACATGCTTCCCTAATCTGTCAATCACCTGGGACTTCTTGTTGGGCAGATGGACAGTTTGGCTCTCTTCTGCCAAATCCTTCTTAGTCGCAGCTGCCACCACCATAGCATCTACTGGGAGACCACGTGATCAGTGGGGGTGCTCCACGGGGGTGATAATATCTTGTCTGCCCTCTTAGGTATCACTTCCATGGTATAAGGAGCCTTCCATGCACGCTGCATGATGAGCTGGACAAGCTCATCAGCAGGAGGGGTGACCCAGGAGGTAGGGGGCCAGGCACGAAAAGCTTGCAGGAATATGGATTCCTCAGAGGAAGGATTAGAGGGCTTCCAGTCACCCCTCTGTCTAAGAATCTCAAGGATGTCACCAAAGGACACCTCATCAGAGGGTGACTGTGGGACCCTTCCCTGTCATCAAAATCCATATCTTCAGTCAATGACTCCTCAGTGGAGTCCATGTGCTTCCTCTTGCCCGATGCTTTTTGGGGCTGTTCCTCAGTGGGAGGTTCAGGGGAAGACTGCAAGGAGGGGGTCTCCTGAGGAGGAGAGACATGAAGCTCTTGTGCCCAGTGTCCTGGGGTTGAAGCTTGTGGCAGTTGTGGCACAGAGTGAGGAGAGGACTCCAAAAAATGATCTTTGCCAGTGGAGGCAAGCACCATCTCCATGGCCTGGAAGGCCAGCCTGCCCAAGGAGGGATAGGAGTCCAGAACCAAGCATGACAACCTTGGAACTGGGGTCACACCCCACCCCTTACGAACACGCAACCAGACCAGGAGTCTCAAGAGGGCCGTGAACTGTAAGAGAGAGAGAGCATCCCTTGAAGGTGCCATAGAAAAAATCGGCGTGGAGTCAGGAATGCCCTCCCCAATGGCACAGCCACTGGCCTGAGAAAAGCCCAATACCCAGTACACTGAGGGCCACAAGGACAACTCTGATTCCAAAGTGAGATCCACTATTGGAATCAGTGGGCGGGAAGCTGCTGTTGGAGTAATAGGCTTCGAGGCTTGAGTAGAAGTTGAAGGAGGAGTATATGTTGGGGTTTGAGACAAAATATGCTCACCTGAATGAGGGAATGTGGACTTTTATGGTTGAGAGAGACCTCTGGCCACAAGCAACTGGTCAACAAGCCGCAACACATCCTGCTCAGAAAGACTTTTGGTTGACCTCATGGAGAAGGCTGATGGTGATTCTGGCCTTTCCAGGAAAGTACTATACTGACTGCATGCAAAAGGATCCAATTAAGGGGAATATTTGGTCCTTGCTAGTTCAATAGGTGCAAAGCTCGGAGCCGAGGAATTCTGTGAAGAAAACGGTGTGGAAAAAGTCTGCACCAAAGGTGTTGGCGCTGTGGTAGTTGAAGGTGTCTGCACTGTAAAGGCAAAGGTCTGCCCCGAAGGGTACGGTGCCATAGTGGAAAGTGTCTGCACTGGCAGTAAGGATGGTGCCAAGAAGGACTTCACTGAAGTACATCTCGGTGCTGAAAAAGTCTGTGCCATGGAGTACAGAAGAGTCATACTTGGAGCCGAAGTTGACTGTACCAATGATGCCAAAGGGGACTGAACCTGTATTGATGGCGCCATTAGGGGTTGCGACGGAACTGTCAGAACCGTAGTTGTCTGCACCAGAAACTCCGGTGCCAAGATCGTTAAAGGAGACATGGCTGTAGTCAGGATCATTTGGGGAGGTGCCGAGCCTGGAGCCGACAGGGTCACAGGTGGCAGCGCTGGAGTAGTAATCAATTTCAGCTTCTTGTGAGTCGACTCCCTACAATCTCCAGCAGGAGAAGAAGAGAGTGACTTTGATGAAGAAGAGGAAAAATGCCTCTTGCGAGGTTTAACAGGAGTGGGTGAGCCCTGAGACCCAAAAATAGCCTCATTGAAAGGAGACTTGAGGAGACCTTTTAAAATTAACTTATTCTTCCTCTCATTGAGAGTCTTGTAGAGAAGTATTTACAGATCCCACACAGAGGATCTACAGTTAAGTGGGAGACATTAAGACAGTAGACACATAAGTCATGGCCATCGGAAAGTGGCAACTTATGGCTGCAATCCTTGTACTGCTTGAAACCAACGGAACTTTTCTTATCCGACATAGCTGTTGTGGAGAAGAAGCACAGTAGCAAAAGGAAGAATAACGGTTACCCAAAAAAGGGTAAAAAGAGGAAAAGAAGAATTACCAATGATGGTAATGGAGAATTACCACAAGGTAAGAAAAGAGGGTAATAAAGGGAAAGGACTAAAGGGAGAGAGTCTAAAGTGTGCGATAGGGTAGGAAAATATTAGAATAAACTTTTGGGAAAATTGTAGAGTAATAACAATATAGAAACTGTCAAAAAATTAGACAATTAGCTGAGAGATTGGCTTGACATGGCTGTTCAGCAACGCAGCAAACAAGATCTGGGGTAACAGGGAGTAGAGCATTCTGGGTAGGACCTTGGCTCGAGAGTTTTTGGCTGATGTGAGCTTGATATTGGCCGGCTCAGCTCTGAGGATGGAACCGATAACCCATCAGTAAGGAATGAACGAAGATTAACAACATCAGATCTGCTGTTTCTAAATTGTGTGATACTGATTGTTTAAACTATGACAAAGTAAAACAATGTTTATTGGAAAGTTTTAAGTTAACGGCTGAAACTTACAGGAAAAAACATTTTGTGAGCATAGATGCAAGGCAGATGAAAGTGTATGTGATTATATTGCTGTGTTAAGCACTTATTTTCATAGGTGGGTGAGTGGGTGTCAGGTCACCACTTTTGATAGGCTGGCAGACCTTTTGGTGAGGAAACAAGGCTTTAGCACTTTGCCTGAGGACATGAGAATCTGGTTGGCAGACCGGGAGTGTAACTCTGCAAATGAGCTGAGAAGAAATGGGAATCTTTACAAAGCAAGCAGGGCATCAATGCACAAGAAGGGGATACCCAGTGCTGCTATGGATATAAGGGAACCCATGGTGGGCAGCCTAAAAAACCCCAACAGAGTTCACCAGGGGAAGACACTAGCTCAAGTACACAGCCAGGATCAAGGATTAGATATTTTTTAATGTAACCAGTGGGGCCATGTAGCATACAGATGTCCATTGAAGAAAGTTGGGGAACAAAAGGTGGGGGAGCCAACATGTGGAAATAACAGTATGCCAGTGGTAAATTGTCTGGAGACAACAGGGGTACCACACTACCACTGGAATTTATATCCTATCCTAGTGGATGCGAAACAGGCAACTGCTAAGAGATACACAGCCTCTGACATAAGCATTGTAAAGCTACATAAGCCTGCAGTGGTTAAAGAAGAGCAGTACTTGCTTAGGCAGTCCACTCCAGTGAGAGCTTTAGGAGGGACCCCATTCCAAATGCCTTTGGCCAGGGTTCATCTTGACTGGGAGGGTGAGAAAGGAAGCAAGCAAGTAGGTGTGTTTGAGGATATATCTGCAGATTTCTTGATGGGCAATGATTTTGATAATGCAATACCTTCTGTGCATGCAGTTACATGCAGTCAGGCTTGGAAACAGGCATGTGGGTCTGGTAGCCTGGAGGAGATCCAGACAGACCCCAAACCTGAAGGCAGGATTGGTGAGGTGGCTATTTCAGGGAGGGAGCTACCATGTAGCAGTGAGCCTGAAGGTGGGCCACAGCTACTGGCAGGTACTGGTGTTCTCTTGGACAGAGTGATTACAAGGGCAGAGGTCAGTGGTAGTACCCAGGTTGACAGTGAGGCACCACTATCAGAGGATACCAGACTTCCTGTGGAAGGGGAGCTGGGAAGGGTAACAAAGATAGAGTTGACACAGGCTCAGCTCTTGGACCCTACATTACGAGGCTTGAGGGAGGTAGCTAGGGAGGTACCTGATTCTCAAGGAAAAAGGGAGTCTGTATACTGGAACAAAATATTACTGTATAAAGAGTCAACCCTTGAGGGAGAGCTAGAAGATGAGGAAATACAACAGTTGGTAGTGCCCAGATCCTACCATCTGGCACTTCTAGCCATAGCCCATGACATTCCTTTTGCAGGTCATATGGACATAAAGCATACCATGAGGCATATTATGCAGACCTTTTATTATCCTGGGATTGCAATGGATGTACCAGGGTACTGCAGGACCTGTGAGCAGTGCCAAAAAGTAGGCAAAGCAGAAGACAGGGTCAAAGCTCCCTTGATGACTTTGCCTGTAACTGAGGAGTTGTTTCAGAGGGTAGCTATGAATATTGTGCTGCCTCTGAATACCCCAAGTTACACAGGGAAGAAGTATATCATGGTGGAAGTGGATTATGGTACTAGATACCCAGAGGCAGTGGCTCTGTCCTCCATTGAGGCAGAAAAGGTGGCAAATGCTTTGTTAGAGATTTTCAGCAAGGTAGCTTTCCCATGAGAAATACTGACAGACAAAGGTGCCAGTTTCATGTCAAACTGGCTTACTTGTCTGTGGGAGCTCTGTGGGGTGAAGCACCTAAAGACCACCCCCTACCTTCCCCAGACTAATGGTCTTGAGGAGATGTTAAACTCTACTCTAAAGGCCATGCTACAGGCATTTGCAGACCAGTTTAAGAAAGAGTGGGACAAATATTTGTTCCATCTGCTGTTTGCATACAAAGAGGTACCACAGAAATCCACAGGTGTTTTACCTTTTGAGATGCTGTATGGTTATAGGATGAGAGGGCCTTTATAATTCATGATGAGTGGGAGGAAGAGTGTGAATCCCACAAGGAGCTTGTTGTGGCATATGCCTTAAACCTCAGTACAAGGCTTAGGGAGCTCATGGGCTTGGCCTAGGAGAACCTGGCAGGAGCCCAATAGCAGAAAAAGGCCTGGTATGACAGGAATGCTCGAGCCTGAGAGTATGCTTTGGGACAGCAGGTTATGGTTCTCATTCCTTTCAGACACAGTAAGCTGCAGGTAGCTTGAAAGGGGGGTCTATATTAGATCACCGAACGCTTAGGTAAACGAACAGTGATTAATCGACCCCATATAAGCGAAAGCTTACAAAACCGAACTGTCAGAACAGCGATTTCTTTCCAAGGCTGTGCCCTCCACACCCCCCCTACTTAAATATACCAACTCCGAGACCACACTACCGTGACTAAAAAAGACAAAGTCCTGAAGCAGCCAAGCAAATTCTTTCCCTGGGAAAAATTTGCTTACATGCCGCTTCAATATTTTGCAGTTTCGTTTTTTTCAGTTCGACCAAGATGCATTCAAAAACATGCGCCTTCGGTCTGCTGATAGGAACCCTTGAAAGGGACTCTTTGAAGTAGTAAGGAACATCAGTGATGTTAACTACACAGTAAAACTGCTAGGCAAGAAGCAAGGGCACAAAGTGCACCATGTTAACATGATGAACCCTTTCCATGATAGGGAGGTCCTGGTGCTGAGTATTTGCAGTGGATGGCAGGAGGAGTCTGATGGGATCTAGTGATTGATCTCCTCACTGAGGCTCAGACTGACACCTCAGTGGAAGGGCTGGCAATGTTCCAGTGGCTATCCCCTACCAAGGTTCAAGAAATCCAAGCATTGTTACAGGAGTCTGGGGGCATGTTCACTGTGAAACCTGGGTCCACCCACCTGGTGCAGCACCATGTGGATGCAGGGTCCCAAAGGCCTATCAAGCAGGCCCCTTACAGAGTGCCTAAGCAAGTCAGACAGACTCTGAAAGAGGAGATACAGGAATGTTGGAACTGGGGGTAATCCAGGAGTCCAGCAGCCGCTGGACCTCCCCAGTGATGCTGGTACCAAATAAAGATGGCAGCACTATGTTCTGCATGGACTACAGAAAACTAAATAGTCACACAGAGTCAGATGCTTACCCCATGCCTAGGACAGATGAAGCCTTAGATCAGCTGGGTAGGGCTAAATATCTGACTACTACTTATATGACCAAGGGCTACTGGCAGGTGCACTTGACTCCTGCCACTAGAGAGAGGTCAGCCTTTCTGTCTCCTTTTGGATTATACGAGTTTACAAAGATGCTTTTTGGGATGAAAAGTGACCCAACGACCTTCCAGAGGCTGGTAGATAATATCCTAGTAGGAGCAGGAGATTATGCTCTTGCTTACCTGGATGATATAGACATTTACAGCCATTCCTGTCATGACCACCTTTGGCATGTCAGGAATGTCCTGGGCAGGTTGCAAAGGGCAGGATTGACCATTAAGCCCACTGAGTGTCAGGTGGGTATGGCAGAGGTCTCTTATCTGTGACATAGAGTGGGGAGTGGTAAGATCAGGCCAAAACCTGCTAAAGTGGAAGCCATTTAGGCATGGCCTGCCCCTCTTACCAAAAAGCAGATGAGGGCATTTGTGGGGATAGTGAGGTACTATAGAAAGTTCGTTCCCAATTATAGTCCAATAGCTGCTCCCCTCAGAAACCTGATGAGGAAAAACAGGCCAGATAAGGTATTGTGGACCTCAGCTTGTGAGCAGGCATTCCAAAAGCTTAAAGGGGCTTTGGGAGGACCCCCTGTGTTAGCCAGTCAAATTACAGGAAAGAATTTGTTGTGCAGGTGGATGCTTCATACCATGGGGTTGGGGCTGCACTCATCCAGGTTTCCTGAGGCAGAGAACAGCACCCAGTTGTATACCTCAGCCATAGACTCCAACCTAGGGAGGAATGTTATGCAGCAGTTGAAAAAGAATATCTAGCCATAGTATGGAAGGAAATTCACTGTAGTTACAGGCCACAATCCTTTAACATGGCTTAAAAGAGTCAGCCAATGAAATGAAAAGTTATTAAGGTGGAGGCTAGGGTTGCAGGCATATGACATGACAGTGCAGCATTGTAGTGGGGTCAGAAATACCAATACAGATGGGCTCTCAAGACAGGGTATGGGTTTATGCATTCCCAGACAGGCTTATTCCTCTCAAGCAACATTTCTCCAGGGTCACTTGAGAAACTAGCTGCAGTCTTCAAAGGGGGAGAGATGTGATGATATAAAGTATTGCCAGCTATGCCAGGAGAAGTAGGACAGTAGATGTGCAACTTATGCCAGCATAGCTAGCTGGAGTTTCGTAAAGAATTATATGTCATTTGTATATCAAACTGATTTGTACAGATGGTTGTGTTGAAAATGTATTTGTAAGGTTGCTTGTGTTAAAAATGTACCAACACTGGGTTCTGCTGAACAGAAAAGAAATAGACCTGTATGTCAGACAGTACTGTAACTGTTGAAATTAATATATTGCAACAGAGGATACTGGAAAAGAAGAGGCTAATCTCAGTCCAGCTAAATTTGAAAAATGTTCTGAAATTAAATTACCTGGTTTAGCCCATAAAGATTGCATCTAACTGTTATGATTGGAGCTCCAGATGAAATGTCTGTGAAAACCAGGACTAGGAATCCTACTGTATTGTCCTTAGGAGTGAACTAATTGCTATTCTGGAAGTGTGGACGTTTTAAAATGGTTTTATATTTTCCAGATGCTATAATACATCTCAGCAAGCTGTCTGTGTGTATGATAACACATATGTGCTAAATTCTGGTTCAGTTTCTAAAAAGGGGTGGGGGGATTTGGGAACTAGAAGTTAGACGACCTGATTTATGTAATGTCATTCTGTAATTCAACATTGAAATGATGTTTTAATACTAGAAGTCTTAGAACAGTCTGTTTTTGAAACCTGACAAAGAAGAAAGACCACTGACCCACTTCATCTTGCCTTGCTTTAGTAAGTAACCAGGGAATAGTAATTATTTAGATCAGTCAAGAAAATATCGTTCAATTAGTTAAGTACTGTTTTTCTGTATCTGTGTGAAACTATCCATCTATGTTATTTTAAATATTTCCTGTAGCTGAAACTCTGGTGTTTATTCTAAATAGATATTTAGTATTTTTGTGTTCTTTTATTATTTAATATGAAATATATTTAAATTGTTCATTGTGGCTGGTCTTTTAGAAATTATTTTAAATTTGAAAGTACTTATATTTATTTGGTGACACTGTGGCTACTCCTGAAAGCTTTTCTGCATTGGTCAAACACTACCATTTGTATTAGTATTAAGTTTACTCAGTATAAATGAGTTCCCTTGTAAGAGCCTTAGAATATTTGGATGGTGGCAGTATAACTACCTTATAGTCTGGGCAAAGGTAACAGAGCTTGTAAATCTATGGCGGCCTTTTGCCTAGGTGTGTGTGTGTGTGTGTGTGTGTGAGTGTGTGTGTTTGTGTGAAAATCAAATCTTAAAGAGTGTGTGTGTGTCAGCTATTTGGAGCAGGGACACAGAGCACTAGTTTCACAGATAGGGTGGTGGAGGTGTTAGCTTGGAACATTTGGCTGAGGACTCAACTCTACAGCTGTGCCACTGGGGAGTCTTACTGGGTGCTTGGAGAGAGAGAGAGGGATACCCAGCCCCCAGACAGAGTGTGTTCCTTGTGTGCTTTTAAGGGAAGTTGTGCTTGTGCAGAGTGCTGCATCTGAAAATACTGTGTGTATCCATTTTTGTTCCAAGTGAATGTTCCTCCCCAGTATCAGTGGTGAGGATTAAGGCTCCTTGATTACTGTCCCACAGGAGGGGCATTACAGTCTTTCATATAGGATAGAAAGGGCCCATCATTCTTTGTGTAAACCAGATTCTTCTTTTATGTCACAAGTTTATGTCACACCTTGATAAAGATCTTGTTTTGAAATCAGCATGGTCTAAAGCTCCAGTCAAACTTGGTCAACATGTAATTAAATTTGACAATGACTATTCCACCAAGACTCTGGAAAAAAGAAAGAAAGAAATGCTGGCCACTGATTAAATGATTTAAACGGAGCAACATCAAAGCTCAACTTCTTATTCCAACAAGAATAAAAATTCTTCTTTAGTCAGGTCCAAGAATGTTTAATATTTGATGAAGTTGGTTCTTTTATCAGAAGCAATAGCATTATTCCATGAGCAGAAGAAATGGACTGGGCTACAACTTCCCTCAAAAGATCATCAGAGAAACAACAATGGACTGCAGTTACAAATAAAAAGCAGAAAACAGCATGTCTTCCCTGTTCAAAAAAGAATGACTTTGCTTTCCATATCCTGTTTTTTTTTCTTAGAATCCCAAATTCCATCAACACACATTCTTCAGCTTAATTAATTCATGATTTCTTCTAAACACTCTTAACACATTATTTTATCAAATAAGTATTTTTGCATTTCTATGTGTTAGTACTTCGAGTACAACATTGTATGCTTCTCAAAATTGTACTTCTTCTTAGCTGATGTATATGTTATCTCATTCTTTTATTAATAATTTTATTTTCTATTTCCTTATATTCTATCTTAATGTTAGAAAAATAAATCATATTATTGTGATACTATTACTTATTTATCCATATGATGTTTTAAAAGTTTAATATTTGCATTTCTGTTCTCTTAATATATATTTTTGTTTTATGTGAATAGTCTTTACTGCTGTTTGATTAATGTATTTGTTTCTCTTTTTACTTCTTTCAACTCACTTCTTAATTTCCTTTAAAAATAGCATAATTTTTAGAACATTACTTCAGTCATGCTCATGTTCTTTCACTGGGGGTGGTTTCATTATTTCTTTCCCACTTGTTCTTTGCTGATCTGTTTGGCATACCTGCCATCGTGCTACTTCTTTATGTTTTGATTTATTGACACTATTAATATGATTCCAAATTTACATTTGTGGGTGTTTTCACCAGGCTTGTTTGTCTTCATGGGCTGTTTCCATCTCTTTTTTCTTGTGTTTTCAGTTCTGCATTGGAGTTGCATTATGTACTACTGTATGATGTTCAAGTGTGTGCTATATCTCTTTTGTTGAATATGTAGTCTTTAAAGCCATGAGCATATTTGTATTCACTATTTGACTTTTGCAAGGTTAGTGTTCCTGCTGGTGTTTCTACCTTGTGCCTTGTATGAGTTCAATGTGTTTTCAGTGGTATCACAAGATCGTTCTGTCTTGTGGTATGCTGATGGTTTTTGTCTGCTTCATGTCTAGTGCTTTTGGGGGGCATTTTGACTGCTGTGCTTTGGATTTGGTCACTGACTTGAATTTGCCCATGTCTGGTGTTTGCTTCTTGCAGAGATGACACTGGCTGGATGTATAGCTTTGCTTCTAACAGTTTTGTGTCCCAGGTTGGTCTTGACCTTGTTCATGTTATTTTCTAGGGTTTGTGCTCAGTTTTTTGCATGGGCTGTTTTCCTTTGTGATTTGGTTTTGGTTGTTTTTTGGATTTACGCTATGTCTGGTCTGTTAAATGTTTAAACTTATATACATGTGTTCATTATAGGAATGTGTTATAGTTGCTTCCTTGCTTTTCTCTTAAATTCCAGTATTACATACATGTTATACTCTTTATGATAGGGTATATCCATATTTAATTATGACAGAGGTCCTGACCTCTAAATAACATTCTAGTAATATTTATGTTTAGATATTGTGTTTTGTTTAGTTTTATGTCATGATATTTGTTTAAAAACATATTTACCATCCACTTTGTATGGTAACACTTACACAAATGTTTAGAGTTACTTATTTATCTCTGAAATTAGAGAAAGTAAAAAGGAAAGATAATTCCTTTGTTTAAATTTAAGTGTGTTTATGTGTGTGCTATATTTCTACTATATCTTGTAAATCTAACAATGAGATGTATTTTGATATCTGTTATTTGTTTTTTTAAAATCTCAAATATATTATAGTCAGACCACATAATTTTCTTAACCTAACTAGTTTGGTCATATGTGTTTATTTACAATACCACCCTAAATGCTTTGGATCTGGAAGTTATATATGTAAAGTGCTGATTTATATTAAGTTCTTATCAGTTTCTTCTCATAATAGGTTGACTGTTGCTTTTCCCATTTAATGTGAAACAGGGACTCAAACTTCACTACATTAACTAGAGAAATAATATACTGCCAGTTTGTTTATATTTTTATTTTTTCTTTGGTCATTCCTTCTAACTTGTGATATTTCAGTATGTCTATACATCCATAAAATATTTGCTGCAGTTATTATATATCTTTTCACTCAATTTCACTAGAGTCTGAGGTATGTTTTTTGCAGCTGAAAAGAGTTGCCTAATTTAAATTTAACTGTTCACGATTACTTTTATTTAATGTATAAATTATTTAATTTATAAATACTTTTCATAATGAGGGAAGTCCAATAAACTGCCATGCAGAGGACTATATCTTATACATCCACAGATGTATCACATCTAAACTCAAGGTTATTCCATCTCAAGACAAGAACAACATCATTACTGTAGTGACCCAGGTTGAGGGTTATTTAAATTGTAAGACAGTGGAATGCTAGTATAATACCTTATTATTATTTACAATGTTATCTTGTTATATTTAAGTCTACATAACATTTCATACTTCTTTTCTGTTCTTTAGACTTACAAAGTCTTATAACCTTTTGTATTTCTAAAATGGGATTGAAATTTGCAGTTATCCAGCTTAGGACCTATTAGTTAAGCAAATTATATTATTAAATACATATTATTTTTCCTAGAAAAATGCTAATTCAATGTTGGCGTGTTTTTTAATAATGAATCTAAATTCATAGCAATGATTAATTAAACTATAATGTATAATATAGCTTAAGCTTGCTATTGTTTTAACTTAGCAAGAGAAATATATTATTAAATACATATTATTTTTCCTAGAAAAATGCTAATTCAACGTTGGCGTGTTTTTTAATAATGAATCTAAATTCATAGCAATGATTAATTAAACTATAATGTATAATATAGCTTAAGCTTGCTATTGTTTTAACTTAGCAAGAGAAATAGGCTCATAAAATGAGAAGTTATTTTAGATTTATATAAAGATGAGAGAAAAACTCACATTTACCAATACAACTTATGTATATGATAGGAAAGACTGAGTACATGGTCAAAGAGATTAATAATAAAAAGTAATAATGATGTGAGTTATAAATACTAAAAATTAAAATCAGACTGAACTAAATAAGCACAAATGTAATTTTAACTAACTGATTAATACATTTCACATATTTACAATTTATTGTTAGGTTTGCTGGTTATTCTTCATATTATTGCAGAGCTCTTTAGTCTCATCTTTTCATCTCATATTTTATATTGAATTGCTAGTTTGATTTAGATGGTAGTTTTCATAGAATTTATTTCTATCACCCTAGGAATTATTTTAATTCCATGTTTTTTTTTCTTGTATAAATCGACACACTTCAGTTTTATTCCCTGCTGCTTATTAACTAAATCATTTTTATATGTCAATGATAAAAAAAGTTTCAATTATCTAATAAACTTCATTTATATTAATGGAGACTTAAATCTGTAGTTTAATATAAATTTCTTTTTGCATTGCTATTTTCAGATCTTTCTAAAACTTTTGACAGATCTGTTGACTATTTCCTTAAATATTAATGGTCTAAACAACAGAACAAAGAGAGGATATATTCTGAAGTACTGGGAAACATTTAAATCTTACATTTTATTCATTCAAGAATCTAATTCTAGTCATAATAACAATTTGAGGAACCCTTCCAGATATGAGATATTAGTTCTTTCAACCTTTAATAGTGAAAGGTGAGGAGTAATGTTATTAAGGCTTTATTGATATATGAAGATAAGAATGGTTTCTTAACTGTAGTTGTACTGTCATTTAATAATAGAAATTGGACCTTAGCTAACACCTGTTGGTTTCTGGGACTGGGAGTGAAGCATTTAAAACAAATTACTGACAGTATTCTTAATAATCTTAGAGCTACTCTGATTTTGTAGGAGATTTTAATTGCTTATTAAATGAAAAAAATGAAAAACATTTTAAACTTATTTCTACTACTAAAGCCCTAAACATTGGGCTGAATCTTTACATTTAAAACATATCTTTTTATTTAAAGGCATATATTCTCTTTAGTTTTCTTTTTTTTTTAATTTAATACAAAAATTGGAATTGACAAAATATCCATTTCTTATGGTCTTACTTTTGATTTACACAATTTTAAAATTACTCCTTGGCTCTTATTAGACTATAATTCTCAAAATTTAAACATTTCTATTGACTTTAACTATTTAAACCATTATCACAAGTTCACTTTTTATAGTTAATTTAAACAATTCTAAATATTGGTTTAATTCTGAAGCAGAATCTTTTATGAAAATATGTAATACTGATGTATTGAGTAGGATGATAATGTGGGATTTTGCCAAAGATTATATTTATGGTAAATCAATAACTTGATGTAAGATCAAAGTCAAAAATTGGGAGAAAGACTTAGTAGACATTCAAAATAAACTTCACACTCTTAATTTATCTTATCAAAAGGTAACAAATCTAAATTAATCTTAATTAAATCTGTTTACAAAAGAATATCAACATATTCCTCATCATAAAACATTTACTGCTCTTGAAAAACTCAGATTGTTATCCTACTCATTGTTGCTTATAGATATGCATAATTTAATTAAAATAGTCAAAATGGTTGAAAGATCTAATCACATACAAGAAATAAAATCTAAAATGGCCAAATTGTCACTGACACTCAAGGTATTTTATCCCCTTTAATGAATAGTATACTCTAATAATAAATCCATTTCAGTAGACTTATTGGAAATCCATTAAACAGTGATTCCCAAATTATTTGTAAATTCCAAGAATATTCTGCTAAAACCATTGCATTCTCAGAAGTCTCTAGGATCATAGAATCATTGGACATTACTAGGCTAATAGCCCTGGGGCCCTTACAAGTCTAGCCAAGAGTTTATCCCTAAAAAAGAAACCTCAGTCAGCACCTGTTGCTCCTGTCAGTGAGGGACAAAGGTGGAACCCCTGGGACAAATTTATGGTTTCCCATCCACCCCTCAAGGTTGTGTTTGAAGAGGGTCACTGAGGTACTCTGTTTGATATGTATGGGAAGTCTATTCCAGAGATGGGGCAGCCTCTGGGAGACAACCTGTCTCTCCAGCAGGTTTTGTTGATGTTGCATATTAGATTTAGGCCTATCGAGCAAGTAATGCATGAGGAGTTAGACCTATGGATATGGAGCATGTCCAGTAAGGCAGGGTCTGACATTGCCTTGTAGGTGAGACACAGATCACCTCTGAGCAATCTGTTTGATACAAAGTAGAGTGATAGTTTTTTAAGCCTGTCCATAGAGGATAGGTGTTGGAGGCAATGGATTCTCTTTGTGAGGTATTTCTGTGGCCTTTCCAGTCGGTGCAGGTGTTTGTAGAGGTACATACCAAATGGGGCATTATACTCAATTATAGGTCTAATAAGGGAGGAGTACAGAGAGGTAATAACCTCCTTTTTTCTGGATGTAATCCCTTTACTTACGAGATGAAAACAATAAAAGGCTTTTCTAACCACCGCTGCCACATAATGGTCGAATGTAAGATTGTTGTCAGCCTGAGTAACCAGGTCTCTCACCACAGGTTGTGTACTTAGGGGGCTGCTGTTGATGTGGTAATCAGCAGGGGCCGTGTTTTTGCCAAATGGTATGATAATACATGTTTTTGCATTTAACTTAAGGCCATGACTTTGGCACCAGTCATTTGTAGCTGTGAGACCCTCCTGCAATATGTTAACATCAATCAGGGAGTCAATGACAGCACCCAACTTACAGTCATCCACAAACTTGGTCAGCCACAGGCCCTTTGTCTTTTGCAATATGCTACAGAGTAAAGCTGGAGTTTTTTGAGGCGGTCAGTGTAGGACATTTGTTTGAGGCCAGTAATCCTCTTTGTGAGGTACTTCTGTGGCCTTTCCAGCTGCTGCAGATGTCTTGTGAGGTATATTCCAAAAGGGGCATTGTACTCTATAATAGGTCTAATGTCGAGTAGAGGGGAACAATTACCTCTTTTTTCCTGGATGTGAACCCTTTTATGATGAGGTGTGCCATGTAGAAGGACTTCCTGACTACTGTGGTGATGTGACTATCAAAGGATAGACTATTGTCCACCTGGGTCCCAAGGTCTTTTATCACACATTCGGTGTTAAGTAGATTGCTGCTTATGTGGTAGTTCATGGGTACAGAGTTTTTACCAAAGGGGATGACACTGCACTTTTTGGCATTAAGCTTGAGGCCATGGCTCTGACACCAGGCATCTGTCTCAGCGAGGCCCTTCTGTAGGATGTCCACATTATCTGGGGACTTGACTATGGCTTCTAGTTTGCAGTCATCTGCAAACTTCATTAGCCAGAGGCCTTCTGTGTTAGCCTGCACTTTAGAGAAGTAGATACCAAACAGGAGAGGTCCCAGGACAGAACCCTGTGGTACTCCACTTGCACTGCTTTGAGGTCAGATTTGGAGTCTGCAACTTTTACAGTGTGGTTTCTGTCAGTGAGCCAGTTGGCAACCCATCTTGTGATGTAGGGATTTATACCTAGTTTAGTGAGTGTAGCTATAATTCCAGAATGGGGGATGGTGTCGAAAGCCTTGGCGAGGTCTAGATAGGCTGTGTGAACCACCTTACCCTCATCTACGTCTTTGGTGACTGCCTCAAGGAAGTCGATCAGGTTCAGGAGGCATGATCTGTTTTTCACAAACCCAAACTGGGTGGGATCCAGAGTTTGGAGGTTACCAATGTCTTTGTTTATGAGTTCCATGATGATACATTCCATGGCCTTGCAGACCAGGCTTCTCAGGCTAATAGGTCGATAGTTCCCGGGATCAGTGATGGCTCCCCCTTTGTGTAGTGGGATAACTGTTGCTGTGCGCCATTCAGTGGGTACAAAGCTTGATGCAAGGCTATTATTGAACATGGTGCTTAAGTGGGGAGCCAGTTCATTCTGAAGTTCGTGTAAAACGCAGCCTGGTATGTTATCCAGTCCCATGGATGCTGTGTTTTTGGCTTTAGAGAGTGCAGCTTTTACCTGCGTAGTTGTGATTATAGGGACTCTGCATTCTTCCTGTATAGATATGGGCCCTTTAGGGGGTGGGGGGTAAAGTTAGCACTAAACCTATCTGCCAGAATGTTGGCAATATCACTTGGTTCTGTAACTTTCATGCCGTTGTGCTGTAACTCAGAGCAGATCTGGGTGTTGCCATCGAGATTCTTGACATAGCTATAGAATGCTTTGTGGTTGTCCTTAGAATTAGTGGTGATATTGTTTTCATAGCTAGCTTTGGAGGATCTTATAAGGGATCTCAGCTTCTTACTGAGGCTGACCAGGGAGCTCCTCTACTCATGGGATTTTACTCTCTTTTGCAACAGTTTCTTCCTTCTGTTGTACAGTTTGTTTATGGCAGGGGACCACCAGATTTGCTTCCTTTTTTTGGAGGATAGCGTCTTGGTTCTGTTTGGGATAGCATGATCCTTGCACTTGTTTAAGTGCTTATAGAGTGCATTTGTGTAGGATTCAGCAGTTGCAACTGTATTGTCCATCTGCATGGGTGTCATGAAGTTCAACACTTCTGTCTTAAGAAGCATGAAGTTGGCTTTGGAGAAATTTTTTACCATGGTTTCCTTAATAGGGGGTGGGGGCAGGATGTGGATATCAAGGGTGATTAGCTTATGGTCGGATCGGACCAACGAGGAGTTGACTTCAGGTGTGGAACACCAATCACTCATGTTGGTAATGACTAGGTCTAGGATATCGGTGCCCCTGGTGGGGGTGTGGATAAGTTGATCCAGGGCATTGGAGTTTATGAATTCCAGAAAGCGTTGAGCTAAGGAGTTGGTACACGAGTAGTTTTCCCAGTTAATGCTGGGGTAGTTGAAGTCGCCCATTATTAGGGTGTTTTGTTGAACCCTAATATTTTCCAGTACATCAAGAAAAGAGGAGTGGGAATCCTGGGGCATGGTGGGGGATCTGTAGCAAGCTACAATTTGGATTGCAGTTTTGCCCAGAGTTAGTTGCACTTGGATAACCTCAGATTCATTATGCTGAGCAACTAGCCTGGAGGTTTTGATATCCTTAATGAATATGGACACAGCTCTGCCTTTGGTGTTTCTGTCCAGGTTACTTGGCTGAAAAGTGTGGTATGAGTTATAGCCTGGTAGTCTAGGGGTGTTCTCTGGAGCCTTGAACCAGGTCTCAGTCACTGCACAGATATCGATGTTCTCCATTTTAAGAAGTGCCTCGAGTGAATGCATTTTGAGATTTAGACTTCTAGCATTGAGTTGCATTACCCTCAGTTTTTGCTTGCCTGTTCCTGTTACAGTGGTGAATTTGTTATTTGAACCTTGCCTAAAAAAGGCACTATAGGGGCAGCAAGAGCCTTAGCCAGTATCCAGAATCCCAGGGGTGACAGGTGCAGGCCATCTGTGGCAAAGCATCATGGTCTGTCAACCATGTCATCCCAAGCAGACAGATACTGGATCACCTTAGAATGACACCAGAAGCTTAGCCAATTGTTGAAGTCAATAATTTTGTCCTTGTACTGCAATATCATTCTCAGCGTTGGCAGAATACTACTCAGGGCTAGGGTCATATCTGCCTGGGCTACAAGATCAGAGAGCTCTTCCATGCCTCTTTTCATGTAGTCCAGGGAGGTACATCTCAGGTCATTTACACCAACATTGACAATGACAGAGTCATATTTGTACTTGTTGTGGAGTGAACTGAGTGCATGGGTTATGTGGTGGATCCTGGCACCCAACAGGCAGCTAACAGTAACCTTCTCCTTGTTTAGCCTGGTGAGTGGGACATCAATGTGCCTGACTATAGAGTCACCTATGACTAGTGTGTTGGGTACATTGTTTTGCCTTATTGGCTGTGGTTGAGTTGCACACTGAGTCTGTGGGCTATGTCATTGGGGTTGTGTTGGGGGGTGGAGGTTGCTTGCATTTCTGCTTTGGAGGTCTCTGCTGCTTAGACAGATTATTATTGAGAGCCACCGCAAATATTTTAGTGTTGCTATGTGTGGATTTTGGTGGTGTAGATTTAGTGAGACTATGTGATGAGTGTGGTTTGGTGCAAATGTTTACCTTCTCCTCATGACTGTCAAGTTCAGTCTTGGTTGGCGAGACCTTTACTTCCAGTTCGGCTAGATAAGTGCATCTCTCACAGGTTGTAGTGTTGGGTGGTAGGAGGAGGGGGTTGTATGTGTACATGAGGCAACTTCTACATTGCTTCAAGATGCCCAGATTCATCAGATAGACTGGAGAGAACACTGGGAACTGACCTTTGGACATGCCTGAATAAAAACTATTTTCCTCTAGATAAGTGAGGAAAGTGAGTACAACAGCTGTTTTTCTCTAAGCAAGTGAGAAAAGTAAGTACAAAAACTGTTTTCCTCTAGGTAATGAGGAAGGTTGAGTGCTATAGTAATTAGTAGCTTATTTAGTGCTTACAAGTTCTGAACAAGTGCTGAACATAAATAAGCAAATTTAAGTGCTAAAACCAAGAATCTGTATCTGCACTAGATGAGTTACAAGACAGAAACAAGTGCAAATGCAGGCTTTCAAATCAGAACATTGAGAGAGATGGAAGAAATTGCCCAAATGGCCAATAACTACAATTTCTGGGCCAGAACCACTCCTTATGTGGTAGACAGGTTACCTAGTGCTTACCACTCCCACTGATAAGCTAGAAGGCTTGTCTAGCTTATAGATTGTTAACTTTATGGATTTTATAAATAGTAATAATATGCAAACTATATTATCAGTCTTGACATTAAAAAAGCTTTTGGTTCTCTGGATTGGACTTATCTCTGAAGAATTACATGCTTTTAACTTCCCATTATGTTTCTTAATTTAATAAAGCAAATGTATAAAGATAGTAAACTTCACGTTAAAATAAGTGCATTTACTTCTGGCCCAATTATAATTACAAATGGGACCAAACAAGGTTATCATATTCCCCCTTTGCTGTTAGCATTAGCTATTGAAATCTTAGCAGTACCAATACAATCTAATCATTTAATCCATATTATAAAAATTGGTCGTAATTATGAACACAAATTAATGCTCTTTGTAAATTATATGTTTTATGTCACACAGTTATACTTATCTCTTGTTGAAGCTTCAGATATTGTCCTTGATTTCAGTAACATTTCAGATTCATCATTTGATAATCTTAAATTAAAATTTCTTCTATTAAATAAAACTCTGACTTATCTTTCTCATCTTATCTTAATGTTCTTCAAGAATCTTAAGATTTGTTTTATTTGGGAATTAATATTTAAAAGAATAGTACTGAGATTAAAATGTTAATTATTCAAAAGTGATGGATCTCACTTCTTGGAGTAAATTATTCCTCTCTTTTAAAGATAAATATGGTCATTGTTTAATGAATTATCATTATAATTCTTATAGCACACCCTCAAAAAAAGAATTCCATCATTTTAGACTTTGGGACAAAGGAGGTATTAAATTTATTGATCTTGTAGCCTATGCCAGTGCTACTATCATTAAAGTTATAGTTGATTGGCTTGTTTCTAATTGTTATGCTAATTGGAAGAGATTATATATTCATTTAATGATAACAAATGAAAATCCTCACTTTCTTACCACAGTCCAAAAAATAAACACCTATGGTTAATACTCTCTAACTATATAATATTTCTTCTCCATCCCAGTCTGGTTATAGCAACTCAATTCTAAAAAATTAAAATGATTATCCTTAGTCAAATTGATTTGAAACTTTAGTTTAATTTATCAATTACTTTGTTTTCTTTCCCATTAAAGGCCTACTAGAAGGTTTTCATTCTCATAAAATGCTTAATGCTTTTATGGATGGTTTAATAATAATAAACTAAAATCAACTAAAGAAAGTATGATTGAATTTAATCTTGATTTCTCTGACTGGTTATAAGTTCATTGTATTTGCCCAAAAATAACTTTTATAAGGTTATTTAACATAAAAACTATAGTTCACCCAAATTAATTGGTTACCTTAATTTAATCATTTATAAGTATCACAGTCCTAATAGTATTAGTTTTAATGTATATAAAGTTCTCTTAAATTATAAACCTTCTTTAAATTGCATATTGTGGGATTTTCCATTGCAAGATGATATCATGCTCATGTTTGAAACTAATAAATCATTAATACTTCACTCAGTTAGAGTTACTTCTTCCGTATTGCAATTAAATATTTTTATTTGAAAATATCTTCACAGAGCTTTCTGCACTCCTAATAAGTTGGCAAAAGTTTCTAAAAAAATTTGATAAGTGATGGAGATGTGATCAAATAACTAAAGATATTTAGCAATGTGTTATTTTCAGCTGTCTCTCTAACAAGTGCTTGGAAAAATATGGAACTTTTCTTTAAAGATTTATGTTTCTCAAAGAAGTTATTTATAAAGAAATCAAAAAAGAGATCACATTTAGCCTCTCCTTTCATCAATTCTTGGACTAAAGTATTATGTTTATTAGATATATGGACCTGATTTATTAAATGTCATTTTTGACTAATATTTTCTTTAAATTTAATACCTTTATTTAAATCATAATGTCTCTCTGACATGTTTGTATACATTGTGAATAGAGTTTTTTTGTTGTGGTTTGATTTTGTTCCTAAAGAAAAACGTTGCCATGCTATTGCAAATATTTTTGTTTTGCCTATATATAATTTCAACAAAATATTTAAATAAAAAATGACAGCAAGCTATCAGTGAGGGGAGTCACTATGTGGCATTCCTCTCACATGACTGGACTAACGATCCCTTGTACAGCCCTTGTACAGGATGATGAGTTCATTGAGGCAGCTCTACCACTTATTGCCAGAAGTTACCTTTCAGTCTGTTCACTGTAAAACAACATAAAAGTTTGTTATTCTGTCAGTTAAACCAAAACACTTAGATGACAATGGCAGTGTCATTTATCATTTCAAGTGTGTACTACGAAAGAGGCCTGGCACAACATTATTTTTGCCCTCTGTGAGACTTGTCCAATCATACTCCTTCTTGTGACCCATCTCATTCATTATTTTCTAGAGCAAGAGCAAATAACTTACAAACTGAACAAGAGCCCTACAGCCCATATCTTCCTATCCAGAGTACCTTATCATGTTATTCAGTACCTTGGAATGTAAGAGTCAGCATGTAGGGAGGGGGGCAGATTCTTATCTCAGTGAGGGCCATGCCCAAGCCCATCTAACCTATCTTTACTTGGCATATTCCATGCATTTATCTTTGCAACTCACAGGCATTTGCACCATTTCCAAAAGAACAAATGTGCCCAAACTCTTCCCTAAACAATCATCTATCCATCAATAGGAAACACTAATGTGGCAATCCTAGCTGCCTGCTTTTCCATCCTCAGGATAGGTGAGCTGGAATCAGACACTGAAACACAACTACCCCTCCCAGCCCCTCCAGCATCTGTGCTGCTTGCTGAGCCTTGGTAATCTGTGTCTTAGGACATCATTCCTCTTTGCTTTAGTTTGAGCAAACCTTAATATGCAATTTAGCATGAGCTAATGCTGGCATACATTCCCCTCAGGGTCAAATATAGTAAACTGACACATGAATGCAAAAAGTGCCAGTCAGTCCTTATCAGTCTTAGAGTTATGACAACTGAAAACTCTTTCTCAAGCAATAATCTCAGATCAAAGTAGAGTGAAGAGGATGTAGCTTAAACTATATAAGTCCACACCAGAGTTACAGATAAAATAATCTTTTAGGAAAAGAGATTGGTACCGTTCTATAAACCATAAATATTGTAAACAACTTTGGTTTTACTGTTTACTGTATTTCTGCAGTATTTCTCTGTACATAATGTCCTGTAACAAGCATAAAGATCTGCAACAAACATTTGTTCATTCCAAGAACCTATAAAACAATTAATTTTGCATTTGTTCTTATGTACTGTATGCTTCTTGATTATTCGTGCTGTTTGCTTTTGTTTCTGTACCTTTGGGTCATGGCTGAAAAGGGTCTTTGTATCAGCCCACCTCCCTGGTTACCAAATAGTAAATAAATACAATAAATAAAAAAGAAACATTAACTCTTACAGCATGCCTTTACTCCTTATCAGTGTAGTATTTGAACGTCAGAAATTCTACATTCTAAGAATAGTATTTTTGGAGTTTTAAAGCAGTAATGTAGCAAATGCAAAGCATCACATACTTTCATAAAGGTATTTAACATAAAATAAACTGCTCTGTTTTTAAACTTAAGCATGCTCCTGTGGTGCATTACAGATGACACTACGAAGCCAAGAATATCATATTTTTTTCTTGGGGGGGGGGGGTCAGCTGTAGGGTTAACCAAGGATATTTAGTTTGTGACATTACTTACAGTAATGGAGTATACAGGTGAAGGCTGACTGGATTAAAACCAGGTTTGACAGGCATTTTAATATTTTTCATAACTGCAGCAGAACTTTAATTTTTTACACAGTTGTTGCTGCAGTGATGTAGTTTCTCTGCATTCTAGAATTTAGATTTTTAATAGTACAGCTGGAAAGTGATTTAAGAGTTTCCTATATGTGAATATTGCTGGAGAATATGCAAGCTTAGCAAAAGCATAAGTGGAGAACTGAAAAACAGAGCTGTTGTGACTTTTCCAAGCTGACCTAATTTAGATAAGCTTTAAATACTTTCAGTGAGACTATAAATTGTTTCAGCTAATGTGCATTTATTTCTATATTATTTAAGTTGTAGACAGTCTCCTTACATACTTTACGATTATATCAGCATAGTGAGTAAGTCAACATGTTCAGCTACTACAGCCATATGTTATATGTGTATGTACTTTTAAATACATGCATGTATGCATGAAAGGAATAACCTGGTTAATAACAGTAGTGCTCTGCAAGAGTGCATTTGAATGTCTGCTGGAAATAACGCAGGTAACTAACCAAAGGCAGACAGACAAAAAGAGATGAATCATAAGTGCCACACCCTGAAAAGAAGAAAAGAAAAACATGAATATAAAGTTCACATCATACAACAAGGGTACAGATCCCTCAACACTTAGCACACTAATCAGGACATAAAAAATTGCCACATCCACTCCCTAGAGCAAAAGCAAAAGAAAACACAAGATGATAAACAATGTGGTCATAAAGAGAGCTTGATTTTAAATGCTGGACATTAAAGCTGCAAGAGAACTTTAATTTCAGCAGTAGAAGTATGTCAATAGTAGCAGGTCTCAATTCATGTATGTCACTGAGTCTAAAAATATTTATTTATAAACACACATGCATGTACTCACACACACACATGCACACACACACACACACACACACACACACACATATATATATATATATATATATATATATATATATATATATATATATATGTGTGTGTTATTGCTGTTGGTCTTTCGGCTTTTCCCGGTTAGGGGTCGCCACAGCGGAACTCCGGTCCGCTAATGATTGGCAGTTGTTTTTTTTTGTTGTTTTTTTATGGTGTCGAGTTGCCAGCCTGACTTCCAACCTTCAACGAAGGCATGCCCATTCAACACATGTCTTTCGAATGCCCACTCGACCGTGGGGAGGACATGCAGACTCCACACAGAAGGCACTCCCAACCCAAGCCAAGAATCGAACGGGAGGAACCTCTTCCTGTGAGGCACCAATGCTACTGCTGCACCACCGTGGATATATATATAAAACAGACATTTATGTATGTGTGTGTGCTATATATGTATTTGCATACATGGCATATATGTTTATGTGTGTGTGTGTGTGTGTGTGTGTGTGTGTGTGTGTGTGTGTGTGTGTGTGCGTGCGCGCGCATGGGTGTTTGTGTATATACACAAGTATGCTCACACTTCTACATACATATAACAGTTTCTAATAAATACTGAAACCACAGAGTAGCTGCTAGTGTAGCTTCAGGGAACCACAGTGAACAGAAACATTTTTAATGAAAATCATTTTGTAGTCATCTGTAGATTGCCTAAATATTCAGCATCCATGTTCAATGTAATAAGCCCTTTCAATTATGCTATAGTCTGAGTGTTTAGATGGTTCATTACATTTAAATCCCAGTGTAATTATTGTAAACTAAACCATAGACTTGCCCTGTGGGACTGCCTGCCACTGTTTCTTAGTGTCACTTGTATACAGACACTTTTCAACAGCAGATCTGCACATAAATCATTCGCAATCTTCCGAATTTGTCACAGCCAACCTAATATGACACAATACCAAACATAAAGTTGAGCTATGCATCAGACATGTTTTTATGAGCACTTAGGTGAGTCTACAGAAAATGTGCCTTTGGCAGGTGAGTTAAGCTGCATAAAAACCAGGTGTTCTTTCATAATTATGTACTTATTGGAAGACCTGATTGCTGAAACATCCGCTGTTGTCATTTGACAATGATTTATTCACCAGAGATTTCTTCCCCTCCCATAGCCAGGTGCTCTGCATGTAGTAGTTGGCCTTTACAAGCTATTGGGGCCAGTGAGGGTTTGATTACAGATTCCTTGTTAGTCAGTTCTACAGAGACCACTCACCAAGTTTCATTAGTAATCGGACCACCCAAACATGACCATGATAAGCTCGTGACTGCACTCACTCCAGCATTTTAACTGTCTGAAAAATGACTATCATAGGTTTATTTATAAGAATAAAATGTATTGTAGGGCAGGTTGCACCAGGCAAAGTATATAATTATCTGTTATTAAATTTATTGATGTAGCATACTTTGACAAATATGCAAAGAAAAAAATGAAAAGGTAAGTGTGTGTTTCTTTCAAAACAGCTTCTCAAAATAAATTGGTAGTACTTATATCACTGCAACAATTAGATGTTTCTTAACATCACTTCTTCTTTGCTTGTATCGTCTCAACATGTGCTGGACATGAAAACAAGGAGTACTGTGCAGTCATCCATTCTTGATCATGAAGGAAATTAAAAAAAAGACAGACTTCAGTATTTTTGTTATAGGTTCTAAAATAAGCTCAGGATAGCACCGGTTTAGTTAGCATCTCAAGCGACTATCTGTAGACCATTTTCATTGAATGACTGGAAAGTTGGAAAGCAAGCCATTAGGGGAAATGGTAGTAGTATATCCAAGAAACACACCATAGTTCTAGAGATCACAGCTCACCTGTCATATTTCTGGTAAATGCATTAATTGAATACGTTTCCTCAACTTATAAAGGATAAAATCAGTGATATTTTCACTGGGGGAGTCATGTTTCTGCCAAAGCACACATGCTCAGTTTAGACATTTCAAGTATAGCGCTTTGAAAAATGTAAATAATTGATTTTTTGTAAAAAAAAAAACAGTTTTTCTAAATTCCCCAAAGAAAAAAAAAACATTCAAATGCATTACTATTATTTTTTTATTTATTTATTTTTGTGAAACAAAAAAAAACAAGTCTTTTTCTCTGAGTGGAGATCTCAGAGATAATTATAATAAAGAAGAGAAGGAAAGGAAGGTAGAGAATTCCATTAGGGTGGATGCATGGCACCTGTCCCTCACATGAGGCACTCATTTCATGCAAATGCCTGTTTATGATCTTTGATCACATCTCTGTGCATGTGAGGCAAAATATTTTTTGAGATGCATATAATTGATACTAGTCTTCCACATGTATGTTGACACACACACACACACACACACACACACACACACACACACACACACACACACACACACACACACACACACACACACACACACACACACACACACAGACACACACACACACACACACACACACACACACACACACACACACACACACACACACACCAATGCAATCATGCATTCACTCATGTAAGAAGGCACTCACATGCACATACAGGTATATATGCACAGTCACACCCACATTCACCCATACAGAACCACACACATGCACACACACACACACACACACACACACACACACACACATCAATGCAAACATGCATTCACTCATGTACGAAGGCACTCACATACACATACAGGCATATATGCACAGTCACTCCCACATTCACCGATACAGACACAAAGACACACACACACACACACACACACACACACACACATGCCTTCTACTTGTGAGAAGAATGCTGATGTATAAGCCAGCTACCAGAAAAAAGCATATTATAAAATAAAGTAAAAACTATTAGTAAATAATGGAAATCCTACATCTAAAATTTTCTCTTTATGGGAGGCTCCATTTCAGTGGAACTTTTTACCACTCATATAGGCACGTCTGTAATGTTTGCAAGCAAATTTATTCAGTATCAAAATTTGCGTGTATACTGAGTTAAATGTGAATGACATATTTGCTATTTCATAAAGGTGATGATAGTGACAAATTCATGGAGCAGGTTTCCCTTATGGCTAACAGATTAAGAGGTGGTGAGAGAATTCAAAAATGTAGTGCAAACATAAGGAACTCAGAGGAATGGGTACATGAATGCAAGCTTTGGTTAACTAAGCGGTATAGCTTACTTTTTATTTAAACAGTGGGTTGTTAAAGGGCTAATGGCGTGTGCCAAGTGGGCATCTTTTGCTGTTGAAGTCTTTATTGCTATTAACACCTGAAAACTCATTTTTAGTTCTCTTTTCTTACATTTAAGGAATACTATTGCATTTTTTAATAAGATATATTTTACAGAGTTCAAAATTCATGCTATGTTATGCAAACCTCCAGAGTAATGCATAAAAGAATACAAGATAACAGAAGAATAAGAAAATGATGTATGCACTGTGAGCTGAGATTTACCACACAGTGCAACTGAAGACCCCCATCTCTCTCGACCAAGGGAGATTTAACAGTTGTACTCTGTCCTTCCATGATTACTGTTAGTGCTCCACTGATATCTCTGAATTATATAGCTTTAAAATAACTCCTTGTATATTACATACTTCTTACATAGGACAGGGAAGAGGCAGAAACATCAGATTAGCCTCCTGTCTATTCTGTCACTTAGGAGACTGGAGACCATTTATTACTATAGCAATAACCGATGACGTGGGTGTGGTATATTGAAGATTCACTCATGTTTGGTGTGATTTAATCATGAGTGCAAAGCCCAAGTGATTAAACAAAGACATCCATCGGTAAATCTTCAATACACCACACCACGGAGTTGGTTATTGCTATTATACAATGGCATTATTTAAGAAAAAAAATACTTACTTTTCTTAAATAATGACCTTGTATGACAGCTCCATGGTATTCTTCAGCTTTCCTTGGATATCCCGCTGCCCTTTCATGTACTGCACATGTATATGGGACTTTCATTCCCATGCTTATGCAGTACATCAGTGCTATGTGACAGGTGCTGTGTGTAGGAAGCAACAGAGAAAGGAAGATTTCCGTTGCTTTTTTTTTTTTTTTTAATTAAAAAAAGATACCAAGACACTTTGAATGTATGGGAAACATGGGACATAAAAAATAAAAGGATAATCAGGTGGGTTTCTCCAGTTTTTCATAATGTACCTGATTATTCCTTTATTTTTCTCTGTCCTGTCTCTCTCATTGGTTTCAAGTGTCCACTTTTGTAAGTGTATTATTTATTTATTTATTTTGTTTAAGTGAAAGCAAAGTGAAATTTTTAAGGCATATATTAATGGAAAAAAGTCCGGGCAACCGGACCTTTTTCTATTGGTATATGCTTGGATTTAGAACAGGCTTGTTGGGCTAACCAATCAGCGTGCTACTTTTTGAATATTAATGGACAGTCATTGTATAATATAGGATATTTCATGAAGCCAGTTTTCATTTTTTACTGATTGTCTACTGTGCGTATCAGGCTTTCTTTTTCTTCTGGAATGTTTAGATTTTTCTTTTTGTATTGCGCAGTCCATTTCTTGCCTACTATTGCAAACTGAGCAAGACAATCATTTGACTGGAATTATTTTAAGCTTCAAAATTATTATCATATATGATATAAACACCAAAAATGAGTGCCACAGTAGTTCATAGTGAAATCTAATCTATTATCATGCACCATTGCCTTACCATGTAAATTTAAATGTAGATCCTTTTTTAAATTATTTAAAATGAGAACAGCATACAATAATTAATATATTCGCCATATTAAATGATACTAGGTGGCAAGTCTAGTCTGTCTCAAATTGCTTTTGAAGGGGTGTGATGATAATTAGGGAAAAAGATGGGCAACATAAATATTAGTATGTGTATATTATGAAACAAGGAGCAGACAGCGGTTTAAAATTAAATGCTTATCCATGACAAGTGACTTCAGCATCAATAGTTGTACATGTTTTATAAATAGCAGTTCAGTTATAGAAAGGCAACAATGGTGACACATTTATTTCTCACACAAGGTTTCTTTCATTGAATAAAAACAAGCTGAAATCAATATTGTTACCACTGGGCAAAGAGCTTGTGCAAATTGTTACTAGTTTACAGAATGTCCTAAACCAGGATATGTTACAACATATAACAATAAATGCTTCTTGTTTAAAATGTACACTTGATTCTAATACTGCTCACTTTCAGGAAGCTTATTTATATGTAGCTATTTTGTGTTTATGATGGAGCAGTGAAGTAACATTTGGCAGTGTTACACAGTACCTAATTTTCAATCTGATGTTGTTAACATTCATTCCTTACTAATGGGTTATTGGTTCCGTCCTCTGAACCAAGCTGGCCTTATACCAAGCTCGCATCAGCCAAAAACTCTCGAGCCAAGATCCTACCCACAATGCTCTGCTCCCTGTTACCTCAGATTTAATTTGCAGCATTGCTGTACAGCCATGTCAAACCTTCTCTCTCAGCTAAGTGTTCAATTTTTTGAAGTTTTTCCATTATTAGTGTTTAGAAAGTTTTCAGTTCTTCGCTATCTCCATTCTCCTACCCTATCGCAACTTTTGAGACTCTCTCCCTATAGTATTTCCTTTTTCTTACCTTTTTCCTACCTTTGAGGTAATTCTCCATTACCATCATTGGTAATTTTTCTTCTCCCTTTCTGGATAGTCTCTTAACTCTTTAGTAGTGCTGTACTTCCTCCTTCACTTTACAATGTCAGATAAGAAAAGTAGTGTTGGTTTCAAACAATGTACAGAATGTGGCTGTAAGTTACTGCTTTCTGATAGCCATGATATGTGCATTTATTGCCTGAATGTTTCCCACCTTTCAGTGGACCCTCCATGTGGGATATGTAGAAATTTTTCAACTAGGACTTTGAATGAAAGGATGAACAAACATTCTAAAGGGCCTCCTTAAAACTCCTTTCTGCGAGGCTATCTCTGGGTCAGAGGGCTCACCCCCTCCATCTAAACCCCGTAAGAGACATTTGTCTTCTTCCTTCTCAAGGTCACTCCCTTCATCTCCCTCTGGAGATCACAAGGAGCTGCCTCACAAAAAGGTAAAAATGTTGGGCCCAGCACTGCCATCTGTGGTCCTTTTAGCCCCAGCCTCAGCACCGCCCCAGTTGATTCTCACTCCAGCTATGTCTTCTTCATCATTACTGGCACCAGAGTTCCCGGTGCAGACACTTACGACTCTGACAGATTCATAGCAGCCGTTTTTGGCACCACTGACGTCAGTGCAGACGTTCTTGGCACTGTCTCTTCAGGTACAGTTTCCTTTGGCACCATTGGTGCAGACTCCTTTGGCTCCATCCTTGCTGATACAGTCAACCTCTGGGAAACTGCCCTGTACAGTGCAGATGCCTTCTGCACTGACATGCTGCTTGGTGCAGTCACTTTTGGCACTGTCATTACTGATGCAGACACCTTCTTTAATGGCACCATATTTGTCAGTGCAGAAATTTACCACACCGCCCTTCATGATGCAGACACCCTCAGTGCCTATGGTGCTGTGTTTTTCGGCATAGATAACCTTGGCACCATTCTCCTTGGTGCAGACACCCTCAGTTCCGGGCTCTGCACTACATGAACTCACAAGGACTAAGTACTCTCCTTCCTTAGATATGTTTGTGGAAAGTCAGTACAGCCCCTTTTTAGACAGGCCAGAATCTCCATCAGGTCTCTCTATGAGGTCGACCAAGAGCCTCTCAAACCAGGATGTGTTGCAGCTTGTCGACCAGTTGCTTGTGGACAGAGGACCCTCTCACCCATTTAAAGCTGTCTTCCCTCTTGCAGGTGACCGTATTTTTCCACAGACTCCAACTTACACTCCTCCTCCTTCAACTTCCAGGGAAGCATCGAAGCCCCTTTCTCTGACAACAGCTTCCCTTCCTTTGACACCAACAGTGGACCTCACTTTGTAGCCTAAGTTGTCCTTGTGGCCCTTGGTGCACTGGGCACTGGGCCCTTCTCAGGCTAGCAGCTGTGCCATGGGGGTAGGTATTCTTGGTTCCATGCCAATTTTTTCTATGGCACCCTCCAGAAAGCCTCCAACCCTCATGCTCCACAGCCCTCTTGAGACTCCTGGTCTAGGGGTCAGCTCATCGGAGTGGGGTGTGACCCCAGTTCTGACATTGTCATGCTCGGTTCTGGGCTCCCATCCATCTTCGGGCAGTCTGGCCTTCCAGGCCAAGGAGAGGGCACTTGTCTCTGCTGGTAAAATATCCCTGTTGGAGTCCTTGCCCCCCTCTGTGCTGCAACTGTCACAAGCCACAACTACCGGACCCTGAACACAAGGGCGTCAGGTTTCTCCCCCTCAGGAGATCCCCTCTTCACACTCTTCCCCAGAACTTCACACTGAGGAAGTCCATTGCAAGGCTTCATGGAAGAGGAAGCACATGGACTCTACTGAGGAGTCTCTGACCGAAGATATGGACTTTGATGATGGGGAAGGATCCCCACAGTCACCCTCTGATGAGGTGTCCTTTGGTGACATTCTCAAGATCCTAAGACAGAGGGGCAACTGGAAGTCCTCCAACCCTTCTGCAGAGGAATCCGTATTCCTGCAGGCCTTTCATGCCTGGCCCTGTACCTCCTAGGTTACCCCACTGGCCAATGAGCTTGTCCAGCTCATCGTCCAGCATGCATGGAAGGCTCCTGACATTTTGGAAGCTATACCTCGGAGGCCTGACAAAATTTTATCAACCATAGCTGAACATTCTCATTGGTCCAAAGATCTTCCAGTAGATGCCATGGTGGTGGTGGCTGCAACCAAAAAAGACTTGGCAGAAGAGAGCCAGACTGTCCATCCACCCATCAAGGAATTGCAGGTGATAGACAGACATGGGAAATGTGTGTTTGCTTCATCAACCTTCGCTGTAAGGTCCTTGAACTACTTGGCACATTTCACAAGGCTCCAGAGGGACCTTATCAACCAACTCTATGAAACCTTGGCAGGAGCTGTTTCTGATGAGGTGCACGACAATGTAGCCTCTCAGATGGCGACCCTAGAATCGATATCCAATTTTTCTATGTGCCTCATTTCACATGCAACTAATGCAATTTAATGCCAAAAAAGACAGGGGACTGGAGACCGATACTGGATCTCAGCCCATTAAACAAATTTGTGAAAAGGCAGTCTTCTACTAGAACACTTAGTACCTGGTATTCATATTAATAAAGTGATCAATTCATGAATCCTATATCCCATTCCACTGGAAAAAATCTTGCTTTCCCCCTCTTCACAAAGGAGGTAACACTACAGATTTCCCCAACTGCAGTTAAATAGCAATATTATCTCCTTTGTCCAAAATTTAGAAAAATGGATCTATGTACAACTTTCCTAACACCTTCTAAACTCCCACATCCTCATTCCCATCAACACAGCTTTCACCTCAATCTAAGTATGACCACAGCCCACTTACCGTCATAAACATCATTAATCAGGCAAGCAATGCTGGTAAAATGGTCTCCTTCATACTCCTAGATTTGAAAAAAAAAACTTTCAACACTGTCTGACATCTCAGATGGCTAGATAAGTTTTCCTCATTAGACCTCTCTCACACTAGCCTTATGCAGTTCATCAACTACCTAACAGGTATCAGTCTGTGAAGTGTCTCTATCTCTGTCTCTTCCAGTCAAAGACAGGGATTCCAGTCATACAGGGGGGTGCCACAAGAATCTTTCCTGAGCCCCTCTTCTGCACCCCATCTTTAATTATGACCTGCTTGAAAATTCTCACCTCTTTCTAAATCCTGACAAAACTACTTGTATTCCATCCTAAGAGCCATAATTCAGAAAAATTCAACATCATAATCACCTCATCAAACAATGCTGCTGCCATCTTGCACACAAAATTGCAAGATGGTTATCAGAGACAATAACATAAACTCTGGTCTACACATACAACAAGCCATCAAAAGACCCATCAGCCCATCAAAAACTAGTTATACTCTACCACATCAAACGATACTTTACAGATAATGGTAAAAAACAATTGCAACCACCTACCTAATCAAAACAATCCTTTATGGCTACCCCATTCTGGCAATTGTACAAACCAGCTAGAAAGCAAAGCTAAAACAATGTTATAATAGGACTGCAAAATTTGACACAAACAAACCCCAAATGACACACCACTGTATAGGTCTTACACACCTATGCTGGCTAGAATTATACCTCACCTATTCACAGCTAATGATCCATAATATAATATACAAACCTCAAAAATCCCCAACTTTGGAACAATTACATCTATAATACTCCCTGTGCAGAACTCTATACTCTAAAGAAAAAAAATCTTGGCTACACAAATGTCAAACAATTCTGCTGGTGATGCCCTGTATTCAAACTATGTTGCTATATTATGGAGGAATATTCACTCCACATTAAGGCATACTAACAATCGTCTTACCTTCAAAACAGAGCTAAATGCTACCTCACTGACCGATGGACCTGATTGTGCACCACTCCTAGATAATGTCTACTGCTATGGGCCCAAAGTTGAATATTCTCCTCCAGAAATCAGCATCTATTAAAATATAAACTCAGAAGCAAAATTGCTACTCATATATGCTATGACTATTATTGCAATTTTCTTGCTTTTTTTCTTGTTTATAATCGTTGGCATCTGCTTTCTGTTCTAGCCATATTTTCCCCTTACATGTTTATTTTCTAGTGTATCATGCATGGTTTAATTTTCCATTGTGCTTATTAAGCAAGTAAAAATTGTATCTTATATGCATTCATTTTCTCTTGTAAGTACATTTAAATATGAATATTTTTGCATAATTATTTTTTCAGGTTATAGTTCAGTTGTTGTTATGACCCATTGTATAGTTGTAACAGAGTTTTTTCCTTAATCTTCTACTTCAGGCATCCCTGGTAAATAAATGCAATAAAATGGATTAAAATAGTTAATTGTGAGGTGCTGTGTTTTCAGTTTGTTGGTAAGGCAGAGTACTTTTTTCCCTTTTGTTATTCAACTTATTAATTCTTGAGGTTCCATCAAAAGGTTTATTTCTAAAGCTGGCAGTGAATTTATCACAAATCAGGAATGAAGTCTCATTTCAGGTTTTAAGCTAAGAATAGAAGCTCTCAGAAAAAGTGACTTTGTTTGTTATTGGGATTTCAATGGAAGGGGGTTTCTTGAAACTCCACATTTCATCATCTAGTTGAAGAAAATTTGCTTTGGAGAAATTTCTGAAGAAAGTAGAGCTTACAGTGGCTTTGGTATGAGTTCTAATGGTAAACACGTCAGCATGATGATCAGAGTTAACCATAAATGGTGTAATTGTATGTGTAGAGCACATTCAGGGGGGTGGTGGTGTATACATATATCTTTGGTGACTAACTGTAAGACACTGGAGTCCCCTTGTAAGTGCATTCTGATCTAAGGAGTTTAAGAATTTAGAATGGAAAAGTCTAAGAAGACTAACGCATATTTGTAGATATGTAAGTGCTTTAATTTGTAAGTGTCTAATTAAAATCCTCAAGCTAAATAGTTTTTGGCTTCATTTTGAGGGAAAATAAGTTTGTTTAAGTCTGCTTAGTGGGTAGTAGGTATCATGAAATGTGTTCTTTAGTTGACTAGGATATGATAGGGAGGTTGTTTGCAGTTACTATGATGTGAAGGAGTTCAAGGTTCTTCTCTAACCCTGCAAGCCTTGAATCATTGGAATCATGGGGGAAAGTGGAAACTACTAACTGTTGCAAGTAGAAGATCTAAACAAACAGATAAATGTTAAGCCCAGGTATGGACAGAAACCCGACACAGCATTGATGCCATGTTTCAGTAGTGGTGCAGATAATAATATTCTTTATTTTCTTAAGGGACTCAATAGGGGTAATTTCTTGACATGTTTTCTAGTACTGAGCAGAACTACATTTATACTTTCACAGTTTGCTTTTGTTAGCAGCCTTACATTGCTAAAAAAGACCCTGCACAGGAGCTGAAAGTTTTACATACATGCATACATATGTACAAATATTTCAAGCACAGACATCAATGCCATTCTAGCTTGCTAATATATCAGAACACTTGTTCCCATAATAAGTGTCCAGGCTGTTCTAAAAAACATTTTAACTAGTATTTGCTTTAATGCAATTTGTTAGTCTGTTCCATGCATCAGCTACTCTGTCAGAGAACCAATTAGTACACTTCTCATTTTTTATAGAATCTTCTACAAAGGTTGTCTGATGATTCTCTAGTACTTTTTGATAACCCAAAACATTCCCAGAGGTAGTTGTCTCTAAATGCCCTATATACCTGAAGAAGATCTCATCTTAGATATCTATAACAGAAACTGTACAAGTTCAGATATTTTAGTTTTTCATAATAACTTAAATTTTCACATCCATGGATGCCTGTGGTATATTTCCACTGTACTTTTTCCAGTTTACTCATGCTTGTTTTCTTATAAGGTTTCCATATTGTTATTCCTTAGTCAAGTCTAGGTCTAATGTAACTAGCAAGTCATGAATTCATCAATTCTGATTTCCCAGACTTCATAAATCTTTTTATACAACCTATACTTCTATAACTAGCATTAACTGATTGTTTGATATGATTAGAAAAACTCATAACTGGGTCTACCCCTATACTCAGGTCCTTAAATGAGTCTACAGTTTCAATCAATTTGTGCTGTATTAAATATTCACATTTCAATTTATGTCTCCCAAATCCCACTTGCTTAGTTTTTGATGTATTTATCAGCAAATTATTCTCCTGTGCCCAAATGATTGATTTAGTGGAGTTCTTTTGCAGACATGCCTTATCTGTAACACATGTAATCAGTTTACCCAATCTTAGGTCATCAGCATATAGATTGTAGAACATCTCAGATGAAAATGTTAGGTCCAAAAGATAAAATCTAAACAAATAAGGGCCTAGGATAGAGCCCTATGAGACATCTGACTAATTTCACCTGTCCAGTTGCTGTATGATACTTGTCATGTCCTATTTGTAAGTCATGCAGCTCTCCACCTTATCAAGAGTACATCAATACCTAGGTGTTCTAATAATCAGTGTTTTCTGTATGACCATGTCAAATGCTAAAGTTAAATATATTATAAATTACATCACAGCACAATTTTTCATTCATAGCTGTTATTATATTGTTATAGAACATCATGTCACATGTGGTAATAGATCTATTTTCAACATATACATGCTGATATATAGTTTCAAGTCCAACCTATCCAATTCTGACAATGACTTAACCAGTACTACTTTCTCCATTATTTTCCACAACATGAAAGTAGATTTAAGGGTCTATATGACTCTGGGTTTCTCCTACTCCCCTTTCCCTCAAAGACAAGTTTAATAAGTGCATGTATACAATCTTGAAGAATCTCCCCATATTTATATGACCTAGTGAATAATAGCTATCATGGTACTGTAAGTTTTTGCTGAAATGTTCTCAGGTCATTATTACTAATTCCATCTTCTCCCTGTATTTTGTTTGGATCCAGTTTATGCAGTTCTTTTTCAATATAATCTGATTTGATTCCAGTATCTGGGGTTACCTGGATGTCACTAGGAGAACTTATCACCCCCTTTGTGGAGTCAAACTGTTTTGCATAAACTTTTGTAAATCTATCTGTAATCTATTGTGTCTGAGAATAAATTTTAGAATCTGCACACAGTTTATCAATTTATATGTCTTTACTCCTTCTACATCTTATGTAGCTATAAAAAGGTTTCCTAGTATGCTCAATATCTTTATATAAATTTTCTTTAAAATTTTCTTGATCTTGTCTCACACTATGCTTAATTTGTTTGTCCAGCTTATTTCAGTTTTCAAAGATGTAGTTCGACCTGTCTTCCATTTCTTAGATTTTTTTTTTGTTTCTCACCTTAATCAGGTATTTTGTTCTTATGGAAATATACCCCCGATGTTTTTTGCCTAGATCCTGATGTTAAACATTTTTTTTTATTTTTGCACTTAAACAATTTCTCTTTCAAAGCTTTCTACATTCCATCTGCAGTTTTTCCACTGAGCACATCACTCCAGTTAGTTTTACATAGTGATGGTTTTGCTTCCATATAAGTTGTAATTAGCCCTCTGTGCATTGGTTTAGATTTTAATTTGGCAAAATTATCTAGCAGCAAATTAACCTTTATAACCCCATGATCACTGCACATCAGTGGTGGTAAAACGACTTGAAGTAACAGTAATTTCTTTAGGAACACAAACAATGTCTATTATTTTCTGTTCCCTGGTAGGTTGTTTTACAATTTGAAGCAATTGTCATTCCTGAATATAAATTGTGAATAATTTTCTTACTGATGTTGTTGAATCAAGTTTATGAATTCCTCTAGGTCATCTGCACTTGACTTTAGTGGTCTATACACTCCAACAGTATGTTCCAGGGCTGTCTTTACTGTCACAGTTCTACAGTCTATAGTATTTGTGTTATCATTGAACATGTAATAATCACAGGTGTCATAACTATCTTTAATCCCTATCATAACACCTCCACCTGATTTTTTTGTTAAAATGTCTGTTACAGTAAAAACATTTATACCCTGACAGAACTGGTTTACAGTCATTGCTCTTTGACCATATTTCACAAACAATAACTACATTACTCTTGTGAGAATGTAGCAAATTTTATAATAAAAAAATATACTCCTAGCATTAACCATCACAGATGCATCAAATGTTGCTCTCTATGAATTGTTACATTTTCGACCTGGCAAAAATCCTGCCTAGTGTTTGTCAAATATTGAAAATATCTGCTGTAAAAATGTTCTTCCCTGATCTTGATAAATGTATGCTATGATGTCTGAACACACATGTGCCCAAAACTAGCCTTGGATGCTCTACACATTTCCATTTTTTAAAACAGGATATTTTCTCCATGTAGGTATTTATCCAAAAAATCTTTTTCATTCACGGTGACTCTTTTTTCTATATGTAATTTGTGATTTGTGAAAAATACCTTCTAACACCAGTACAAGCTATACTATCTAAGAGGGGTGTAAGTTCCCTATTAACAGTCAGAGAGTCCTTGCAGATGAGATCATTTGTACCAGCATGACAAAAAACTGATTTGTACTTCCTTACAATAAGGCATTCCAAGGCTTGTCTCACATCTTTTATTTTTGCTCCTGTCAAGCATAACCCTATTCAATATTCATTATCATCTCTGCAAATATAAGTATCAGTTCCTCTAGTAAATGAATCTCCAATTACAAGAATATCTTTTCTGACCAGATCTGAAGAATCTTCAGCTGTTAATACAATAATATCTGCTCTATCAATTGTTACAAAGTAATGATCTTCCATCACCGTTAATCTTATTAATCCCACTGTTTTCATTGGGTATTACATTTGCAAGTATACAGTTTGTATCCATCTGTCTTTGTACATCCAAAGCTTGAGCCATGTAGTCAATATCTGTCTTTCTCTTCTTTTTTTCTTACAGTTATGTTCTTCAGTCCTTCCATGTTCAATTTTGATTACTTCCTTTTTACCTGCCCCAAATATAAGTATCAGTTTCCCTAATAATTGAATCTCCAATTCACAAATCACATATAGAAAGGATAGTCAGGTCACCTTTTTTCTACCTTCTGTTTTGGAAAAATGATGCCTTTTTCTGTAGACTGAAAGTTTTTTTTATAGAAAATTATCATTTCCTGTAATCAATGTGTTACATAACAAAGCAGCATCCCTTTTAGTATACATTCTCTTTACAGACATTAATCGCTTTCTCTTTCCTGTTATTTGTTGTGAGCTTCTTTCTTTCTTTCGTTGTTTGTTTCCTTCTAAATGCTCTAAATCCTCAGACTGCATCCAAAATTTCAAAGTTGTCAGGGGCATTATACTGTTTCATAAGTGCTGAATGATCTTTACAGACAATAGGCACATCTTTTCCTAAATGTGTTCTATTTGCTCTTTGCCTAACATTACTTATCTCAAGAGTGCAGTCATTAATGTATGTAACAACAGCTCTTCAAGCCATGCCAATTGAACAAGTGCAATTGTTATCAGTAAGTCTAGATTTACTTCTAATAATGTTCAGCAAATCATCCAACTTTTGACACGTGGAACACAGATCACCAGTGTTATCAGATGTTACCTTTAAATATGCATAGCATCTATTACACTGTATAAGATATTTGTGCTTTAGCAAATCATTAATTGTGTGCTCATTTAAGGAATCTATATTCAGTTTCAAAGAATAAAATATTATAAAAGAAAAGTGTAATCAGAATGGGTAACACAGAATTTAAAGTGAACTTAAATCAACTTCTCTGACAAAAATCATGCAAGCAATATATAACTGAATGCTAAAATAAGTACAGTAAAATTGTTGTGACCATACAAGTTCTGCAAGCCAGACAAAAGCTGTAATTCATTTATGTCACTTACAATCACACTTCTTTTTAACAGTAAACATCAATAAATCACAAACCAAGCTAGGATTGCTTAGCTAAGCTCTGGATTGTCCTCTCTGCAGACTGTGAATTTATAGCTGACTAGGCCCCTTGGGATGGCTAGAGCTTGCCTGTCTAAAACATATCCCTTTCTAACAACCAACAATGAAAATTAAAGGTAAAACAACAAAATATAAATCAAAGTAAATCTTCTTGTCTACAAGCTATCCCTTCCTTCCTACAAACAGTGAAAAACAGTGCTAAAAATAAAATATAAATTCAAACAAATCTTGTCTTACTAGTAAATCACAAACCAAGTTAGGATTGTTTAGATAAGCTTCGATGAAGTCTTGTCCAATATACAACAGCCCCATAACAAAAGTTGCAGGCCATCCCTGGCAAAGCATGCGGAACCGTCAGCCAATTGCATTCAGGCTGACACACATTGGAGCCCCTTGAAATGATATCAGGCTAAGCCAGTTGTTAAGTTCGATCATTTTTTGTTTGTACTGAGGCATTATTCTCAAACAAGGTAGGACATTGCTGAAGACTAGTTGCATACCAGCCTTGGATGTAGATCAGCTATGTTCATAGGTTCATGGGTAATTACTTGGCTATCTGCCCTTGTAGGCCAGTTTAAGTCCATCAGATTTCCCTTAAGGTAAAATAATCTATCCCTTTAATGTTAGATTAGCCTTACATGGTAGATAATTACATATCACCCCTAGTGTGAATAACTGGCGATCATACCACAGATAATTTGAGGGGACTCATGACTAGGATAAAACATTTAAGAGCTATCTCTGTCCATTAGTAGACCAGAGGACAGTCCTGGGGTATATTTTCTATTACCCATTCATAGATCCAAGTTGAACTTGAATATGGACAGAGATGAGCTTTGTTTTACATGGATGGGGAGAACATTCCAGAGTAGTACCCTCTAAGAGATATACCTATTCCTCCAAACCATACTGTCAGTGTTACAGAACAGGTTTAAATCTCTAGACCAAGACTTTCTGATGTCATCTGACTTGCTGATTTACAGTAGGTCCATCAGTATTGGGTTGAAGGATGTTTTGCATGACAGACACAGGTCACCTCATATCAGTCTGTTGGATACCCACTATACTGACAACGCTTTGAGTCTGCCAATTAGGCCATGTTATTTAGGCCTTGTATCCTTTTAGTAAGGTATCCCTGTGAGCAGTTGGATCAGTAGGCATCTGACAGATATTACAGAGAATCAAGCAAAAAAACTTATGAAAACACTGCACTACCAACTCAAGACTAAAGAATGAAGACTCAAACAAACTTCACCAGCAACGATAAATATCCAGACAAAAGACTGATTTTTTTAAGCACTTTCATTCTTTAATTTCATTAAAACTTCATCAGATGATGAAGTTATACCATTGAAGAAAAACAGATTGTTAAAAGATACCTCAATAACTAGGGTTATAGCATCCTAAAACTTCTAGCTTGATCATGTAGCCAAAACAAATCAATGTTGTACTCTATGAGCTTTCGAATTGGTATTTGAAATACATTTGGAAAGATATTGTACCCATGTATGGGATGATTTGTAATTGGATTTCTGCATATTTACTATGGGATTGATTTTTTCCAGATACTGGTTTAATACCCTTAGAAGACAGGACAAATCCCATGTATTTAACAGAAAACTTACATTTCATGTTTATTTCTATTCATTTTCAAGTGTTTCTTCTTTTTCTTTCCAATAAATTAAAGGAAAAATAAACATGACTCCTGTTGCTCTTTGGTGGCTCTCCAGCACACAGGATGCCCCTATTTTTGGAGATGTCTCCCTATTTTCTAGGTTGATTTACCTCTTCATTCAGTTTTTTTAATGCTGGTCATCATGTGTGATTTTTTTGGAGCTGCCTAATACACACAAAAACACACTACATGACCAACATACTAGTGGCAGTAATAATTTAAAGAAAGTGGGTATACATCTTACATCTCCTTTTTACTTAAGCAAACTTGAATGACCTTGCATGATACAATTTTGTAATAGTGTTCTTTAAAATCTACAAATGTCACTGTTTCTGTTTGATAATATGCTTATATTTTTCATCATGTTTGCCACTTTTTTAAACCATGTTTCTGAGTGGTATCCCCCTACTGTAAATAAGAAAAGTTATGTACTATTTGATATTCAAATGTTATGCTATTAAGACATCCAGATTTTTAGCTGGATGGATTTACTTTTCAAGTGATTTTGTTCCTATTTTCAATGTCTACATGTTGAGACATATGCTCCCAGTTCTAAATGTTGATTACTCTTCCTGTCCCTTTAATTATGTCAGCTGATGTTCTTTGACGTACTTCTAGGTTTGATGATATACTAAAGGGCAGAGGTAGAATACTAGACATGATGTAAACAAATTCTTCAATTGTTTAAAGTAGATAATGCCTTTGTTTAATCCATTTATTTAAGCTAACTTGCATAACAATTCTACCTGTAGTTTCCACTACTCATTTCTGCACTACCTAGACTCTTCTTGGTGCATACATAACTGGAACTGCAGTAAAAATTGACCCAAGATATACTGGTGTCTAATTAAGTCTCCACTTGATTTTAGGAGATCAAAGAGCGTACACTATGCTATTAAAAGTTTTATGAAGGCCATTTTTTTCAAGTCTATGTCATTACAATAAAAAATAACATTACCTTCTTGATGTTGGTGTAAGACAACAAAAACTAGCAACCAACACCAGAACCAAGTATAGCATTAGTGTAAACCATCAATAAAATACTTTTGTCCAACTAAACACAGATCATCACTGCTCACATTGCTAAGCATTTGTCATTTCTATGACATTGTTTTAAATCAGTTTGTAGATATTTTTATAGCTGATTTCACCTCAGGTGAAATCATAGCACAGTGTTCTCATGGCAGATAGCCTGAAATAGTGAATTAATCAAAATAATTCTGTAAAATATCACAAATATCTTAAACAACATGTTTTCTGATCATCATAGGTTGAAAGGTCTGTGTCGATCATAAGAAACCTAGTCTTACACTTCCATGGCAGATTCCAGCTCTTATATTTTGTATCTGAATAACCCAGAGGTGGTCAGAACAAGGATATGGGGGGTAATTTTCTAGTTACCCCTATCCAAGAGAGGCACGGTTTCTAGTTACCCCTATCCAAGAGGGACATGGTTGCTAAACTTTGGATGAAATTGCATTTTCCCATCAATTCATCCAAATTACATTTGAATGAAGTAAGAGAAGTACACCATTTTATGTGGACTGGAAGATGATTACATAGAAATGGTGTTCTCTTTGACACATTCCAATCCTTGCAACACAATCTGTGCTGCAAAAGAGATTGATATCCTACACTATGAAGTACCTATTACATTATTCCTGTTAATTGTAGTTGCAGTCTTAGTGCTATCGGCAGAATCATCCATATTCTTTTGCTGGGGTAAACATGGATACAACCATTTCATTTGTTTCTTATTAAACTGTTTGTAACTCTAAACCTCATTCTGTTTCTCTGCATATTCATGACGACTTTCACAGACATTTTTGCTGTTTTCCTTGCTGTTTTGCACACTTTCTTTTTAAACCTCAGTCATACCATTCAACTTACATTTCTACTATAAACCATATATACATGATACTGCCTGTTCAAGTCAGCAAATTATTCAGAATGTACAGTATGAATGTTTTAGTCATACCAAGTGATTTGCAAGTATTGTGACCTAACACATGGATACTTGGAGTGCATTCTCAGTATACTGTCTGGAACATTACCTTCTATTTTCTATACTTTTGCCCAAAATCAAGCAAACTCTGGGTTTTCCATTAAACCAGATTTAGTGATCTAAACTTAACTTTTGACAGTATGCTGGATTCGACAGAAGTAAAAGGTTTCAATGTGATACTCTTCCCATTAATCACAAGCTTTTCCTACCAAATCTGTTTTGTTACTTCCAAGCCAAAATGCATTTGTATTTCACATGGGAACTGTTTCCATAAACATTTCCATTTTATTCTGTTTCTTTTTTTCTTTTTCTCTAGGACATTTAAACCATGTTGCACAGGTTAATTTAAACGTTTGCACATTTTTGTGAAATGGCTATGACTACTATGCAGACTAAATACTCATGTCTATAGCCACATTGATTACATTGGATGTTGTGCCTGTTTGTTACCAAGCACCATTTGGATATCTACATGGCATCCTTTTCATATTTCGTATAGATATTTATTTTATTTATCTTGGGCTTTATTCTGCCCATTATATTAGCTTACAACATGCCGCAGTTATGCTGTCAAGATAAAATCTGAAAAAATCACTTGCTCTACAGACATCAAATACTTTATCAGGTGCCAAGCTTGTTTCTTCTAACAGTCAAGCTCTAACTTAATGATGTCTGATGGTGTTCACAGTTCTATCTCTTATCAGTGAATAATGCAAGCCTCAAAGCTCACAGTCTTTTGCCATTTCCACTCAGTTACATAAGCATCTATTAACCCTAAACATTTTCTTTGAAAAATAAATGCCTTACATTTGGAGTCTCTGCCTTTAACACACAATATGCTTGAAACCCTTTCTCTTAGGAATAAAAGCATATCTATTTTTCTCCACAGTGTAAGGCTAAAATTGTCAAACATCTTTCTACTTTATCACCTATGACATTGAGCATTGATATAAGAATGTTATGTGGCTTTTCTGGAAATCTACCTGCAGTGAAGTAAAACTAAAATTGTTGAATCCATAGCTTCCAGTTTTTGGACACATTTCCATGCAACATTGTACATATGCTACACTTACATTCTGTATGAGCATTTGTACTAACTCTGCTTACCACTCATGCATTATAAATACTATTATGCATGTCTCTCTCTCTCTCTCTCTCTCTCCCTCCCACTTACGCACTATGTGGTACAACAGGCAATGAGCACCATTCAGTGTTCACTGTATCTGTAGCAGTTACTGGTTTTATGGGCTCAGGTTTCTAGCCCAAGGCCTAACCCTACGCAGAGGGTGCAACGTGTACATTCGTGTACACACACTCACACCTAGGACCAATTTAGAGTATCCTATCCATGTACTGCATGTACTGTGGCAACTGGGGCATAGATTGACTGCTGCACAATGAACCAGTATTTATAGAACATGACTATTCAAAAAAGACATTGCAATATAGGATGTATTTTATGGATAGAATTCAGGAGCATAAAAAGAGAAAACTGAAGTTTAAACTGTCTTTCAGAGTGGCGTTCAAAGTATACTGGAATGGTAAAATTACGACTTTTGATGACCTGGAAGAGGCTATTTAGCAAATTAAGTAAGTTTATGTACTTGAATAGGCTTCTCCTTTTATTACTATTATTTAGACCATTAACATTTATGGATAAACATTTCATTTCCTAGTTTTGAGTTTGTTTTATGTGTAAGTTTATGTAAATATTGTTTATTCTTAGTTCCATCTTGGATACAGAATTCAAAAAGTTTTTCTTGTATGATTTTTGCATGTTTCTGAGTGACACCAAAGTGATAGAATAAAAAAAAAACAAAGAACTTCCAAACTTGTAATTCTTAACCTTAAAACCATTCCCTATTGCTATGAGGTAATATACCTCTTCGTTTGGTTAGTGAATCTAACCAAACAAACTTTCTACCCTCACAAATAATATTTGGATCAGTTTCTCTTATCCTCTTAGTTTTAAATAAAGATAATTGAATAATATATTAAGATAATCTAATCAGCTAAAATATATACATATATTCTTTACTCATCTTATTGTAATTCAATAATACTTACTTCTAAGCAGGTTTCAAAAGGTACAAATATTTAGATTAAGGTAGTATAATTTCAAAATAATTTAGGGTATTAATAAACATCATGTTAAAATCTATAACTGTATATTTCATACATCTGTTGAAAACTATTTACTGACATTACTGTATAATACAGTACCATTGTTGTGCAATTGTTTTAGACTACTCAAGTCCGAAACCAGTGTTTAAATTAATATTTGCAAAGTCATATTGGAATAAAAACATCAATAGTTCTGAAACCACATCATATTTCATGTTTAACATAAACTGAAATGCGATACAATGTATAAGTATATTAATATTTCTTTAGTAGACATTAAATATGTTCCTCTGATTGCATTTTCAGCTTTTCAATGACAATTCCTATGGCTGGAGACAACAAGATCACAATTTAGACAGCTCCCTTATCCAAGAGACCACTCATAATGTTGTTACCTGATTGAGTGTCTTGTTGCCAACACTTCCATCAACCCTCAGAGGGACCCTGCACAATAAAAACTGACACAGTACAGAGGTAAAACTGCAGCGCACTTGACCACACCCTCAAAGCAAACATCTATGTATATCACACATCAACTCCCACAGCTTAGACTGACACCCAACCAGTGAGTCTATCTGCTGACAACAAGTGCTGGAGATACAATCCTGACCTACTCAACACCAGTAATTCAATCCTATGACTGAACAAAAGTATACTGGAGAACACATC